>NC_053023.1:228605714-228905714 GCF_003073215.2 Triticum urartu | reverse complement strand
TATTGATAAGTTGACAAAGTCCTTCGTCCCCATTAACTTAGTAGGCCCACAAGTCAGCCTCCCAGCAAGGTGGGTCCCAGCTAGCCGGGGGAGTATTCATTTTTTTGTGCGTAATAAGGAGGCACTTCCGGTGGGTCCGAGCTGACAGTGCGGGGAACGTTTTTTTTCACGAAATACGGTGGCCCGTCCGGTGGGTCCCAGCAGTCAGGGGGAAACGATTTTTTTTCACAAAATACTGGTGGCACGTCTGGTGGGTCCCCGCTGTCAGGTGGAGGAATAATTATTTTCAGCGTAATAAGGAGGCACTTCCTTGCGGCTGCCGTGGACCCAGCTGTCAGCCTCTCCACATACAGTACTCTTCCAATGGAAGTCGGTCGTTGACCACATTGACCACGCCGCACCGAGAGCACCACAGCGGTGGATGACGGCGAGGCCTATGAAGGGGACGACGCGGAGCCGTGCAAGACACGACAATGGATGCCCACGCGGAGAGGAGTACGAGCGTTCACTTGTTCGACTGCGGTGTGAGGCTGCCGTCGCCGCAGAATAACAGGGGGTGTGGGTGAGTGGAGGGATGGCCTGGCCAGTGGTGGGAGTAGTATGGGGGCGGTGAGGCCTCCATGGTAGCATAGACGGCCACGGGTGGCAGGAGCAGGCGGCACGACTGGCGCTGCTTTGGGCGGCTGTAGCAAGAAGACCAGAGGTTGAAGAAGCACTATGGCCGTTGGATGGACATCATACGGTCACTGGAGTATTGACTAAGTTGACGAAGCTCTCCGTCCCTGTCAACTTAGTAGGCCCACAAGTTAGCCCAACAATATGGTGGGTCCTAGCTAGCAGGGGGGTATTCATTTTTTGGGCGTAATAAGGAGGCACTCCCTTGCATGCGAAGATATAGCTGGTGGGTCCGACCTGTCAGTGGGGGGAACGTTTTTTTCACGAAATACAGAGGCCCTTCCTGTGGATCCTAGCTGTCAGGTGGAGGAATCATTATTTTGCGCGTAATAAGGAGGCATTTCCTTGCGTGCGGCCCTGGACCCAGCTGTCAGCCTCTCCACGTACAGTCCACTTCTGATGGATGTCGTTCATTGACCACGTTGACCAGGCCGTGCTGAGAGCACTAGGGCGGTGGACGATGGTGAGGCCTAGGAAGGGAACGACACGGAGCCGGGGAATACTCGGCAGTTGTTTCCCACGCGGAGTAGTACGAGGGTTTACTGGTTCGTCCGGCATCGCCGGAGAATAATAGCATGTGTGGGTGAGTAGAGGGATGGCTAGGCCAGCGATGGGAGTATGGTGGGGCCATGTGGCCTGCGCGGTAGCATAGCCGGCCGCAGGAGGAGGGAGCAGGCAGTCCCGCTGGCGCTTGTTTGAGCGGCTTGAGCATGAAGAGCTGAGATTGAAGAAGCATGACGGCCGTTGGATGGACATCCAACAGTCATGCTCTCGTGTGTTGACTAAGTTGACAGGGCGTTGCGTGTGCGTCAATCCTTTTTTATGAAAGCATACGCGTCAACCTATAGTAGGCGCACAAGTCAGCCTCAAATCTATGGAAAACAGCATACAACCCATCTACCATTATTTCTAATAATGTACATCCCATTTGCTAATTCTTAAGAATTTTTTTGAAGCCCATCTTCCTTTTGTTAGCATCACACCCCATATTGTGGCCACGGTAAAAAAGTATACGAAATTTTGCATATTTCAGTGCGGTCAACTGTTTTTAATCCAGAAATATCGATTCACATTCAAACTATTTCGAAAAATAATTTATACAAATATAAAATCCAAATAATTGTCCACGCATAAAAATCAATGGAATTTAAGATCTTGTAATGAAAAAAATTGAAATTAATTCCCGGTTTGATGTGTTTTGAAAATGTACAGGCCATTTCTGGGCAAACCGAATGAAACTCTCCTCGTCTTGAAAGATTTGCAGCCCAGTAGGGCCGATAAAGCAAGTAGGCCTTGTTTGGGTATTTCTTTAAAAAATAGAACCGGGCTTGCCATTTTCAGCAAGAGAAAAACACAACTGGGCTCATGATGTGGTAAACATAAATAAAACCCTGGCTAGACGGGCCACGACCCCTGCACAGCCCCGTCGTTACCCTGATCCGTCGCTAAAACTAGTATAAATAACAACTGCTTGTTCCTAAAAAAACTGCGTGACTTGCTGGGTCCCTGGTGTCAGCCGCTCGTAGTGTAATTCTCTCATTTATTGACTACGTTTACAATGGCGTGAGCCCAGATGTCCAACCATTAGGGGGAACCATATTTTTGGGCTTGTACTATAGAGGCACTTGCTTGCGTACTGCCATGATGCTCGTGGGTCCCTACTGTCATCCTCTCCACGTACAGTCATCTCCTTGTTCCTCTCGATTGTTGACGACGTTGACAGTGCAAGAGGGCGGTGCACCACGCACGGCGAGCGAACCAAGGCCGCAAGGCGAAGGACGACGGTGAGCCCTCGGACGGAACGAACAGGAGCCGTTGAAGATGCGCCGGTCCAGTCGTAGGCGGAGGGGAGTACGAGGGTTGACTGGTTCGGGTGCGGGTGCGTGTTGGGGCTGACGTCGTCGGAGAATAACAGGACGTGTGGGGGAATAGAGGGAGGGACTGGCCAATGTTGGAGCGTACGTATGGTAGGGCAGTGGAGGCGTAGCCAGCCATGGGAGGCGGGAGCAGGCGGAGCCGACGGGGTGGTTTGGTTTGGGCGATTGGAGGAAGAAGAAGAAGACAGGAGATAGAAGATACACGACAGATGTTGGATGTCAATCCAATCCAACGGCTGGTAGGAAGAATCGTTTGTTGACTGGCTAGTAAGTCGACACCACCTTGGATAGGCTATTTCCTTGCGGGTCCCAAATGTCAGAATCCAAATCTGTCACGGTCATGCAGCCTTTTCCTATGAAAATTTACAGCCCATTTGATGTGCTAGTTTGAAATAAGTTTGTGGGTGTTGGTGGGGGTTAATCACTTGGCTTCTGTAATGCACAGTGAGCTCAAGCAGCCGGCGAGAGTGATTTTATTTCCATTGGTTTGGATTTGTTACAATATTTCACTCTAAATTAAACGAATGGCAAGCCATTTGCCTTGTTTCAAAGAAAATATGACAGTCACAGCCGAGTGAAAAGGGCAGGAACATCTAACTCCAGCTTACAAACTGTAAAAAAGCATGAGGGTTAATTGTTCATCAGGTTTACAAAAAAACCAGATTGAAAATGGCAACAACATCTAACTCCAGCACTGTTTTCAGCTGTCATAGTCAAATGGATCTGTCAGGTCCATAGAATGAACATCCTGGGTCGTAAAATTTACTAGATTATGACCACAATATGTTGTAAATAGAAGCCCGACACGTTCAGAAGCTCTTTTGCCCACCTAAAACTCCTTTTTTTTTCTCTTCGACATACCCATCCGTCAAAACCATGCTGCTGATAAACTTAAGCCTGATGGACAATAGTAACCTCGCATTCAGCAGGAAGAATGTGACAAATCTTGTGTTTGCACGGTTGGCTACATATCGTTCTAGCGTTATTGTCTTCAATCGAATCTCATGAGAAGTGAGAAAATCCCGATGCTTACGGATCCACCGATTGGTTATAACTTTCTTACCCCGTCCTATTGCCTAAATAGACATGAAGATTGAAAACAGTTAAGGTCTAAAAGAAGAGTGTCGAAAGAGCAACAGGTGAACGGTTAATTCTAGTACACTATATGTGGGCTTCCAATGTGCATGAAATTATCACCTTTATATACAACTTCTCTAGACATGGAAAGCATTGCAGCAAGCCAATAATCTTGTTCAGATCAAAACTATTCGTTTGGATATATAAGATCTTGACAGAACCCAGCACCATTTATAGGCCATCCATGGAGAAACTCTTCATTGAGCATAGAACATAATATTAGTACAAAATGTGTACTCCAAGATGATATATAAATTATGCGCAGAAATTTAAAATGCAGCTTATGGTTACAAGTGTAGATGATAATATAAAGTACCTGAAGAACTATGGAGCCAAACACCATATTGAAATGAGCACAGAGATCAAGTATTACACCCAAGGTCTCCAGTTTAGGCGCAGAGAGGACGGTTATTTCCAATGGTTAATAACCAGAATCAAGGATCAACCTTTAAAGTGAAGGGGCATCTTGGATGATGAGTTGCCTTCCGTCAAAAGAAATTCCAATTCTTACAAGGTTAGGCGACTTTATTTGGATACAATCGATTCTAACTGTGAAAACAAGCACCAAGCACTCCAGCGCATGGCAACTGGAGTGGATGATGCTGTGCAATGAGGCCTCCGATATACGAACCCGCACAAGTGAAAGTTTCTTGAGAAATGGGAGTCAAAGGTTTAGTACCAGATTGTCTGGTAGGTAGCACTGTGCAAAGGTGGCAGTGTGGAGAGAGGACGAAAACCCCGAGATGGACATCGGTGCTGAGGGCACAAGTTCATGGAGTTCGGTATGTGGTATGTGATTTCCAAGGGAATAGTAGAACTCAAGCAGCTGTAGTTCTGTGAATTCAGGGGATTCCAGCAAGGCGTCCACCGTGCAGGGCATGGTATGCTTGCTCAGGTAGCATGACGGGATGCAAAGGCTTTGAACGGAGCCCTGGTAGGAGGAGATGATGGCTCTAGGGATTTCAAAATCATTGAAGAGAGATAGCTGACGACAGTCGAGATTAAGGGGAACGGCGCGCCATAGAGGGCGCCACCGAATTGAGAGGACTTGAGTGCGGCAGCAATCCTTGGTGGGGAGAAGCGAGATGATCTCCCCAAGGATGGCGTCCAGGAGATCGCTGATGCGGTCCACCCGAGATTCTACGGGTTCCTGGGATCCGGTGGGGGCGGGTTCGCCGCTTCTCCCCGCGCTGCCGGATGCGAGATCTACAACAGGCGTCGTCGCTAGCGGGAGCCTCATCTTCTTGGCGCTGGGGTTAGCCGACTCCATTTTCCTCGAGGGCGTCGCGTTGCACTCACGGATTTGAGCAGAGTAACGAATGACGAGCCTAGTTGTAGTGTGAGCGAAGAAGAAGGGGAGCTGGGGGTTTTCTGTAGGAGTGAGGAAGAAGGGGAGCTGGGGTTTTCTGTAGGAGTGAGGTGAGGAATTTGGTGGTACGAGTGGAGCGAGCTGACATGAGGTGGGTGGGAGCGAGGAGGAAGAAGAGCACCCAGGTTTTTGAATTGATTTTACTATTTACTAGTGTGGATGGGCTGTTTTGTCTTGGGACCGGAGAAACAATTACTACTAGTACAGTGGAGACACTCTCCAGCTACCGAGAAAAAAATATTATTAGTAGTAAAGTGGAGACACTCTACCCCTTCTGGCTCCTCCTAGGTAATTGAAGCGTCTCCCTCTACTGAATGCCGTTATACTTTTGTTCACCGACATGCGGGCCATGCAGTGCGCGGGCCCAAATGCCATCCACCAAATTAGAAGGTAGTATGCAGGCGGAGAGTCACCCCGGTCGTAGCGTGGCAGTAACGAGCCGCCGTATCACAAAACCCCACCTCCCCACAGTCTAAGTTTGACGGATGAAGCAACCATCATTTCACTCTTCGCTGAATCCCCTTCTCCCTCACCGTCTTCAAGAAAGGCAACACTTGCATCTGCCACTGTTCTTCTCTCCGAACGAAGGGAAGGTAAGTGGATCCATGATGTTGGTATATTTTCTTTCAGAGGAAAAAAAAAGAACTCTTGCAAAGCAGTAACCGATCCTCACTCTCTTTTTTGTTTCATTGTCATTGCGGTTGTGTTTTCCTTTTAGTGGACTCCTAGTATTCGTCACTTTCATGATGGACCAAGGAGAACGAGGCAAAGATCTGTCGGTATTGGAGCAGATGCGGGAGGCTGATCCCCACGAGACAGAGAGCTCCAAGAAGATGGAGGCAACCACCGAGGTGACCCTAGATACTGAGATGGTCAACGCCCCGTTTGAGGTTACAGCCCCCGTGGCACTACAAGAGAAGTTTCCCCCCTTCGAGGATGTGTCCCCCCCCCCCCCGGCTGAGCTGCCCAAGGTTATTTCCTTCTTTGCCGATCTCGATTGTGGTTTTTCATCTAAGTATGTGGTGATTTTTCTAGAAAAGGAAGTATGTGGTGATTAATAATGCAAAATTTTATTTTCTTTGATGCCATGGTATACATAGTGGTTTAAATAACTTGTATTTCTTATTCTAAAAAGTAATTCAGAATTTGTTTCTGTTTCAATTAGAGCCCTGATGCAGACAAGGATTGTGTGGTTGTACATGTCACTCGCTATGAGGCGGATGACCTGAATATACGCACTGGGAAAACAGAGTTCTTAGGCTGTTGGATCCTAGAAGCCATTTACTGTTATACCAATGAAGAGTTGTATTCCAGCCTCACTGTTGTCAGGCGTGTTGTCCAGGGTGTACTGAAGCACAAGAAGTTCAAAGTTACTCCTTCATTTGTGAGTAATATTGTTCTTGTCAAGCTTACGTGGGAAGATGACATGGCATGCCTCCACAAACAAGTTTATCAGTGGCAAGGCCACAAGGTTGTCTTCATGAAGGTTCACAGGATTGAGCTGCTATGGGACGTCCTCGATGATGTTCATGGCAAGGTCCGTCTTGTGTCCAGCCCAAATTAGATCGAGGCATGAAATAGTTGCCCCAGCTAGTGTTTAATAGTAGTTTGGATTGTGTCTAATTATCCGAACCTTGCCTGTTATCGACCCCTCTGGGGCTAGTACTCTGTTTGAATCCATCTATGGGAACTACTGCTACTTTTGTGTGCCCGTGAATCATGTGAGAACCATCGTAATTGTTGCCGAAACAGATGCGTCCTCACTAGTTTTTTCATGAATATGGAATGGTAAGACATAAGTTGTCACGGTTTATTATACGAGCAGTGTGTGTTTTGATGAAATAGAGCACTCGTTCGAGAACCGTGTGCCGACGTATACATAAGTACTTGTAAACACTGTTGGTGCTACCCCACTTGTAAGTAGTTGTGCAAAACACGACACATTGGCTCAGCTCGCTTCAACACTAGGGTATCGACCAGCTAACAATCAACAATCTATTGTCTGACATATAAGCAACTATGTATCTTGTTACAGTGGTTCATGCAGTTAATTGATGCCACAATGTAATAAATTCCAAACGTTCACACGCTAGTCCAACGCTCATGTGGAACACTCACATTAAACTCGTCTTCATAAAAAACTTGAAAAGCATAAGTTAACCAATTTTATACATCTCAATGATTCATAGAACATAACAAACATATACTAGTTCACAGCAAAAGACAAAGTTGTGAGAAGGTTTACAAATCAGGAAAAAAAGTAAGGCTTCTGTCTGAGCAAAGGGCCTCCCGGCAGGCTTAAATTTCCTGGAGTTCACCTTGGTTTTTTCTTGTTGCCACCATTCAGGGTTAGGTTCTCTCATTCCAGAATAACCAATTATAATTGTGGTATCAGCTGGAATGCTGAACTGAACCATGCAGTGTACTGACCAGCTGAAATGCTTGTGCATTCCACTAAATTTAAGCACCGCAATTTGCAGCAATAAGTAGACCACAATGCCTCTTGTCCGCGCACCTGTCCAAAAAACCGCCGTGCAGCCATGCCAGCTAGTCCTTGGTCCATGGATGAACTGGTAGACCTTCATAAGTGCATTTCGGACTAGGATGCAGTTGTTTTCGCTCGTCCCTGCACTGCAATCAGGAAGTAAAGCGTATGAATCAGCTTCTTTTAGATTGCGTTGGTCATTCTACCTTAGTTACTACCAATGTAGGGAAGACGGGAGGTTAGACGACGGCAGCGAGGGATAGCCATCTCATTTTGCACAGTTGTACTAAAACTGAGGTGTGTGCTTTTGATTGTGCGGATAGAAACGATACGGAGACAGACATCCCGAAACGATATGGAGACAGACATCCCTGTTTCCGCAAATAAGATATACGGTTATTTAAACAGTGACAGATATTACTACTTTCCCCCGTTTCCTCTTAGAACCAAGTCCTAGATTCATGCTACAACTTTCCCACTTTCTTCCCTGTTTGAACCAACGCTTTGAGTCGACTGTATGAAATAGCTTTACTTCTAATCTACTACTACTATAATGGGGTAGTTTTGAAATTGGATTTACCACTCCATCTTCGGTTCTCCCGCCCAAACAAGCATTGTCTCAAAATCCACCGTTCATTTCCCCTCTCATGCATAGCACTGTCGTCCATCAAACAAAGGATGACATGATCTGACGACTAAGAGCTGCCGGATTCGCTCCCGCTCCTTGTGCACATGGCCGACTCTTCTCTCCAAGTAAATAAATAAAGAAGTCAACGTTGAATCTGGATTGCACCTACTGAAGTTGAGAAATGTCTAGAAACTGCTGCCACCTCCTCACATGCAAGTACGACAAGTTGGCAAATAGCTAGCACATTTTGGTTCCCCGTTGTCACCTGGGAAATAAACACTCTACTACTAACTTATTTTTTTAGATTACTGTAAAAATGGATTTTTTTTAGATCCCGCTATACTGCAAAGTTTACACTGTTCACATAACATAACATTGCATGGCTGATGCTAGCTAAAGTTTTATTCTGCTTCATCAAGAAATGTAATATTTTTATTATTCGCAGAAAAAGTGTAATATTTTATTTCAGTCATACATAAGCTATACCTCAAGCTAATACAGGACATGAGTGTCTGTCAGACCTAAATGACTTATTTAGTTGCACAAAATAGTCCATAAACATGCATGTAAACCGTCAAACAACTCTGGAACTATACATCAGTGGAACCCAGGAAACAACATATAATAAAACTACAACTTTTATCTTGTAATCAAATTCTTACTTGGAACTCAGTTTGATTTGTGCAAGTGATTTTCTTCTTATTTCAGAATAGTCCTTAGATCATGCAAACAAACACACTATGATATCTACTCAAGATACGTGTACCCATTTCTCTCTCTAAAAAGAAGGTATATGAGTATCTATCATACAGAACATACGTGCAAAGCACGTGCCTTAGTAGAAGCCTAGGTGGCTTTGGAACAGCGGATGGATGTAGAAAAGGATCCACACGAAGGGAGCTGGGGCAGTAGAGCAAGGTAGGTCTCGAAGGAATATATACCTGAGGGTCGTCGGCATGTCGCAAAGACGGTGTCGGGAGGCCGCATCTTGGCCACAATACCACAGGGAGGAAGAAGGGGTCGGAGGCCATCCCGAGCCAGCGCTCTCTCGGAGAGAATGGCACGGCCGCCGATCGGGACGCACGGGCAGCCGTTGGTCTCCTCCCTCGCCGCCGACGACAGCATGAACGATGCACCTACACCCCTTCCCCGGTCGAGGTTGTCTAGCCGGATTTCTGACCATCCGTGAGCTGAGAGAGAGTGTGGCCACCTATGTGTTGCATAGATCTGGAGAGCATGAGAGAGTGAACGAGAGGAACCCTAGTAAAGCAAGCACTAAGGCTCCTGCTTTTATATATAGTGGAGTGATTTTGTTGTACCAGCTTCAAAAAAATGAGCTCCTACGTGTACCCACGAGTGGGTGTGAGAGAACTAGTGCATGCGTGCACCGCTTCTCTTCGTGAGAGTACAATATACTATGCCCAAAGAACGTTCGCCGCAAGAGTAATATTACAAGTGTGTGATGTGTGAGCTAAAATAAAATGTGCACGCCATCTTTTGTTTTCTAGAAGTTCTGAGGGTAGGGTGTGAAGAGCAGATATGTGCGTGATGTCTACCTGCAGATAGACGGTGGGTGCGACGTGCGAGTCTGCGACAGGACTCGGGAGAGTCATGACTCGTGAGGGTGCATGTGCGTGAGAGAGAGGTGGCACGTATCAATGCAATGCATGTGTCCGTAAATCATTATTCGACAAACGTTCTCCACAAGCCTTTTCCTGACGAACGCCTTAAGGACCATTAGATCGGCATCCGACAGTGTCAGTTTTGCCATGTCATTTAACAGAACAGCCACTCCTCCTACAAACAAATCTTCCACATGAGTGTTAGCAACTGTCGTATGCTCCCTCCGTTCCGAAATGCAGTGCATATAGCTTTATTGAAAATTCAAACCTCGCAAACTTTTACCAAGTTTTCGTGTACCAAATTGCACATGTAGAATACCATGTATATATCATTTCATTCATCTTCGAGAGGTAACTATAAAGTTGGGTGAGGAGTCTACAAAGAAAGACCATCGTATCACCCGCAGCAATTTCAAGCATCCTTTAGTGTCGAGGAATATCATAGAAACTCTATATGATATCATTTTTATAGGATTTTTTTCCTTTAGAGCCAATTGGTTCATATGAATGGATTCCTATACTCCCTTAATTTCAAAGGAAAATAAACATTAGCATATATTCAATAGAAAAGTTCCTATGATATGAACCAAATTACATCTCTTTTCTAATCCCTCCTCATAGGAATTGAGAAACATGTCATCTCTATATTCAATAGAAAAGTTCCTATGATGTGAACCAAATGACATCTCTTTTCCAATCCCTACTCATAGGAATTGAGATGCTCCATGTCATATCTTTCCCTACAACTTCCATGTATACATCTTCTATTCCTAAATAGATAGTACAACCCACTAGTAGCTTTTTTCCAAAACATGCAACTATGGCACAAGAACTATATAGTGTGCCAATAACTTTGAAAGATGGTCGCTAGATGAAGCTAACCCGACAGTGCAGAGATAGGCAAATCCGAGCACTACTGGCCGTTGGATATCATCAACATTCCACCAGATCTGCCACATGTACAATTTAGAAGACTCCATGGTTGAACTTAAGCATAATGCACAAACTTCAAAACACAAGCACTTCTCCTTTGTTCTAGAATCTTCTGTATCATAATTGATTATTTTTTCTAAATGAATTGCCATTATTTGTTTTTTACTTTATGATTTACTCCCTCCGTTGCAAAATAGATGACCCAACTTTTCACTAACTTTGTACAAAGTTAGTGCAAAGTTGGGTCATCTATTTTGGAACGGAGGGAGTACAATGCACAACCCCATGAATCTTAACATTTTTATAAAACTTATTGATTTTGAATGAGAGGAACTATAAGAACTAAACGAACATCTACATCATGCATATATGAATCAAAGCTTTACATCCTATAGTGTGTATTTATTCATAATTTGGTTTCGAAATCTCATGCGTTCAATACATGTGTACCTTACTAGTTTTGAGTAGAGTAGCAAATTTCACACGGCCCCGGGTATATCAAAATGCAGGGCCCATGCTTCATTGCCTTTCGGTCGAACCTACGTCCACAATTTTTTGTACGTACTATATCTCCACTGGTCCCCGAACCCAAAATGTTGCCCCGTTCCCGTAAAACCAAGCAGCCCACACATATTTAAGGAGTCGGTTCGAACCCATTTACTACGACATGGCCCCGCACACCGTAGTACTCCTACAAACCCTACCGCTGCACTCAGCATCGGTTTTCTTCAAGGGGACGAGGGAGAAGCCGATTTGTAGTGGAGGCGCTTTCAAAAAAAGGATCTGTAGTGGAGACCCCTACCCTAGGGTTCCCTAGGTAGCTACCACACGCATCATTGTTTTCTCTTTTCTTTATGCTCTTGTGCCATAGACTGAAATGATGGTTGCTTCGTCTGTCCAGCTTAATGCGGGAAAGGTGGGGCTTTGTGATTTGACCCCACGTCGCTCATTTTCTACTACTGCGGTGCTACGACCAGGGTGCCTCCAATTCCAACCGTTGCTCCGAAATGTAATTTGGTGCATCGCACGTGGAACCAGACGGTGGATGAGCCACGTGTCGGCCAAAGGGGTCCTGCTAAGCGTGTTGCCATTTCGTGTGTGGACTGACCCTGCTTGAGTTGCTACGCCAACACGACAGGAACAGCCTACCACTTGGTTTTGCTCCTTGGTGAATCCTGACTATATTGATCTAAAAAGATACATGCTGAACTACCCACTCCGTCTCGGTTTTTTTATTTTTAGGCGTCTCGGTTTATAGGGCCTGCACGTAGTTCTAGGTCATCCATTTGACTAACTAAATATGAGTTACTATGTCACAAAAAGTATATCATTGGATTCTTAAGCGGATGTAGTTGTATTTAAAAGTCGAGGGCGGGGCTTTTCCTGCGTGGTAGGCAGCGGGGCAGTTCCGCCTAGTCGGTTCGACAGAGACGCGAGAAGACGAGGGAGTAGGCTGCTGCAAACGTAGGGATGTGTGATTTGACAGCGAGTTACTGCTGGATAGGTGGGGCCCCGTGATTTGAGTTGCCATTATCATTTTAACTGCGGCGCTACGACCGGCGTGAGTCTACCAGATTCCTGACCACCTCAATACATGTGCCTCTCCCAATGCTCCACCATGTAGTAGAGGCTGGCTCTTGCATGAGAGCCCACTTCTCCACTTTTTCCTTGCCTCTCTTTCCTCAACATATGCAAAAATGCCATGTAAAGCACACTATTGTACTTACTTTTACTTGCTCCTACAGGTGCTTAAGCTTTCCACATAGGCATAAAGTCTGATGTGGCAAGTTAATCAAGAAGATAGAGACTAGTTTGGTGACCCAAGGAAGAAACGGTGCTAAGCACGTGTACCTAGGTGAAAAGACAATTTTGAGTCTATAGCTAATTAAATGAAGCAAACTTAGCAACACCATTTCATTGGAAGAGGTTACTCCTTGGCAAATGCAATAAATACATGTGCTTAGCACCGTTTCTTCCTTGAGTACGAAGAAAGAGATAGAGAGGAGTAAAAAAATACACTTATAGCCAACCTTGTTGTAGTATGAGTGACTAAGTGATGACTATGCATGACATGCCAACATCAGATAGCCTAACGCACCGTGTTAAATCTCCAAGGGCGCGACCGTGCAAGCGACGCGACGGTCGTGGTAGGCGCGACCATGATACGGGCTGCTGGCAGCCCTTGGATCTAAGATCAAACGGTCACATGCTAAGTTGCTGAAAATTTGCAGAATAACCCTCCAGGATAGGATATTCACCCATAGGTCTAGAATCACGCCTTGCAACTGTTCGATCTCAGATCCAAGGGCTCTCGGAAGCTCGTATCATGGGAGAATGGAAAGCCACTACCCTGCCGTTCGCACGCTGGAAGTTTGCTCCTACTCATCCCCGAACGTCCTTCAATACTACGGCGGTTCGCTCCTAGTCGTCCCGTCCATTCACATTACGGCAGTTCCACTAATCCTAACCCTCCTCCCAAATCCATGGCGTCCCAAATCTCCACGATCGGCGGTGAGTACAAGGTTAGAACCATCACTAGCGATGAGTTCGACGTCATCTACACCCGTTCTTCCGCGACGGTGAAAGGATGCCTTTCTTGCTTCAGCCGCATGTTCGAAAACTTAGATGATGAGTGGGTCACTGGGCTAGATGTTGAGTACACCATAGTCCTGGGACGAGAGAAGGATCTAAAGGATGAAGAGGGGAAGAAGCCCACCGTGATATAGGTTTGCGTACATAACGTTTGCTTGGTCTACCACATATGCCATGCCGACGTTGAGTGCCAGGATTTTAAGAACTTCCTCAAGGACAAAACAGTGAAATTCGTTACTTTAGACTTTGGTAACGACAAAGAAGTCTTGCGTCAGATAGGCCTCGTTGTAGGCAACACCTTCGACCTCTAGAAGAATCGGTTGGTGTCCTCGCGTCAGCCTTCAATGCTGACCCTGGCAGGAGCCATGGTTCATCCTTCGTACGGTAAAATGGAAAAACCTCAACACTCGTTTCATCGTCATGCAAGGCAGCAGAATGTACTAGATATAGACCACATCCACTACGCTGCAATGGATGGCTACCTTTGCTTCAATATCTATAAGGGTTGGATGAAGAGCAACAGCCAAGTGTGCGGTTCAAGCAAAGAAGTATCGACCAAGAGGAAGAGGGACAAGGACGAAGTCGAGGACGTGGACGAGGACTCCGAGTAAGGTGGCAGTGTCGTTGCTCATGGTGGTTCTAATGCAGTGGCTACCAGAATAGTTGCAAAGTTTAATTTCAGGTGTGCATAATTTAATTTGAGGGGTGTGTTGTGCTGAGCCCCCAGCAGAACTATGTTATGTCTCTTCTTGTTACTTTAACTCTTCAGTACATACATACTAGTATTTCTTACATTTCATCTTTTAGTTGGTATAGTACTACCACTCGTTTCTTCACATTATATACGAACAATATATATGGGCAACATCATGTAGCCAGCAGTTTAGTTGTCAAAGAATTTCAGGGTGCTTAGTTTTGTCAAAGAATTCCAGGATGCTTAGAGGGTGCTTGGATCCAAGGGACTTATTTTAGTCTGACTAAAAATAGTCTCTTTAAGAGGCTAAAGTTCCAAGCACCCCTGACTAAAGAGGGGCTAAAACTAGTCTTGAGACTAAAATTTTTAGTCAGGGGTACGCCTACTAAAATGTGGATTAGTCCTCTCTCTACTCATTTAACTCGTCTCCTTTAACACAAGCGAGTTCTGGATTGGAGGGTTTAGAGGATAATAAATGCTCATTAACTTGATTTTAGACTTTTTAGTATTTGGATCCAAGCATGGGTGAGGCTAGCATGTGTTAGTCCCACTACTTTTAGTCATGTGACTAAAATGTATCCAAGCCCCCTCTTAGTTTTATTTGAGGGGTGGGTTGTGCTGGACACCATTATTGTGACTAGCCTTTTTAATAGTACTATATGCATAATTTGGCGACGAGCGCTCTCTATATGTACCACCTTTTTTTAATTTCAATTTTTGCTCCATGGCACAATCCATCAATAGTACTACTTTACAAAAGTATACATTTTTAAAAGGCTAGAGTACTGTTCATCACATATATAGCCAGTTAAATTCTCAACCTAGAACGACATGCATGCCATGTAGTAAACCGATACGGAGGAAGTATAGTAAAAATGAGGTGATTTTACCGAGCAATCGGCGGGGGAGCATGGCCTGTCATGCAGTCCCACGTGTCAAGATGTACCGAGGCGATGCGCATGTCCCTCTTGAGGCAGAAGCAATACTAGTACATGGTTTGAGATGATGGCGAACCGAAGTGTGAAATAATGGTTGCTTCGTCCGTCTGGGAATGTGCGGCATTCTGATTTGACGTCTCATTTCTCATTACTACTACTGGGCCGGTACGAGTGGGGTGCGTCCCCCTGCTGTTCTGCACTATTATTTGGTGCTTGACACGTCGACCCGGTTGCTATATGTCCCACATGTTGGCGACAGGAAGTACACAATTCATGAAAGGGAGCATTGACGGATGAGTATACTACAGAATTCATGAAAGGGAGCGACTTAGTTTTGGAAAAATCTGTTTTTACGGAGTACGTACCCACTAGGGTTTATAGGGCTCATCTAAAAAACATTCGTTTTTCCGTTTGATAAGTCTCAATTCTACTATACTAGTAGTAGTACCATTACATGTTGGATTTTGAGGTGCATTATATCACCTGACGCAAGCAGTGTCAAGAGGAAACTAACCAATGCATGTACAAGTTCATGGAAATTTAGTGGTCATTCATGCATTCTTCTAATTAATGCCTCGGTAAACAGAACTTCTTGAGAAAAACGAGCATACTAATTACTTGTGCAAAATACGAAATTAATTCGACCACTCACCGTCTACCTTGGATGGAGAGATTTTGAAATTGAGCCATAAACTGGAAAGGAGGGAGTAGTAACTTTTGTCTCGATTACTATTTGTTGTCTTGTATAGATACAAAATGTATTTTTTATAGTGGCATTGTATAAGTAAATCGAGGGGGTACTAACCAAAGTACGTATTAGGGACGAGGAGTAAATGGAGGGAGTAGTAAAATTTTCTCCTCGTGTTGCGAGCCACCGCGCGCGTGGGCGAGGGAGCGGGTGTTAGAAGTAGTAAGCAAGCTTCACCTCATCCTGCGAGCCACCGCGCCCGTGGGCGGGGGAGACGGCGTACTAAGCAAGCTTCTCCTCGTTCTGCGAGTTGACGGGACACATCAAAAGTACTCCAGTGTATAGAGCCTTGCCTCTAAGGCAGGCCCCACATGGTTTGCCTCTTTTTTTAATATAACATAACGCGTCAAGTCGCAATTTGTTTGTTCACCCGTGGTAGACGATCCTCCCTCCACCAAGTGGACAACCAGTACACATGCCAAATTACCACGTGGGCTGCCTTTTTCGTACAGAAATGAGCTCCACCGTGTACCCACGCAGGTGTGGTTGGGAAAGAGACGGGAGTACGTGCGCCATGCGTGCACCTCTTCTCTTCGTGCACGTCCCCCACCTACGTGGGTGTGTGTGAGAGAGATGCAAACCTAGACATAATGCGACGTCCATCCCCATGCCTCCGCCTAGTCCGACCACCAGTCACCACCACGCCCCACTCCTCCTCACCTTATCTCTCATCTTTCTCCCTCCATTTTTATATACAAGGGGCCACTATCAAAATTACAATTTGCAGATATACAAGGCCACTAATATTAATCGATGCAATATTAATGGTGTTTGCCTCGTGGTACTTGCAAAGGAGGACATTAATTATCCCTTGCATGCATGCGGGAGTTTGTAAAAAAATGCATCTTGATGTTCCGTGCAATGCAAGGGCATCTTGCTAGTCCATGAAAACACCACATGGCAAATTCCACGGCAAACGAGGGATTTGAATCTATTGGGAGGGGCTGTTTGGATCTTGCCCGGGGTAGCCAAAATATTGGCGACCCTTTTGTCCACCTTGCCTTTGCCACCGATGAACGAGGAATGGCTCGGGTGCTCATGCTGTCATGCATCCTCCACCGCGCACGTTGTGTTTTTTTGTCCCACAACGCCGCCCGAGCCGTCCGCAGACCGACCGGCGACCCGCAAATTACGCCATACAACCATAGCCGCACACATTATGAAAGCAACTCAACCAACCGGACAAAACTCACGCAAACACGTAGACAAACTGATATTTCATATAAACAACGACGGAAATCGTATAAAATATCGGATTTTCATACAAACATGATGGATTTCATTACATTCAAATGAACTATGCGGTGCTAGTTCTAGACAGCACAGGTATATAATAGCTGGCCCAAATGGTCGCCCACCGATCGATTTGTGTTCCTCATGTCCGGCAGCACGATCACCGGACTGCCGGGAGCCCCGGAGGTATATGCTTCAGCGCAAAGGACGGCTCGCTTCCACACTGCCCAACTGATATCATTGGCTGGTGCCGAAGATGATGGTGGCCGGCACCGGTTCGAGTTCATCACCGGCCACTACTTCGCCATGGCCGGCACCGGCTCGAGTTCATCCTAACATTCCCCTCTTCCGTGGAGCCCATGCGGGGTCGACGAAGGTCCACACAAAAAAAAAGGATCCGGCAAGACACCTGCTGTGTACGCCGGCGTCGCCTCCACGGTGGCCTTCATGGGACCCAAGCGGCGGCGGCCTCCCATGTTCTACTTCTCCTCAATGATGGCGGCGGACGCGGAGGCGCTGGCCACCGACTCGTGGCTCTCCGTGCACCCGGCTTCTGTCGCTGCTTGCATGGCACGGCCGCCGGCATGGGAGTCTCGGCCACAGAAACGGGAGACGCGGTACGAGGCGGCAGCGTGGACGGCAGCAACAACGCCCGTGAGCCGCTCTTCGTTGAGCTGGCCTGGAGCGGCAAGTTGCTGAACCGCGCGCCGGCTTGGGGCGGCAACTGGCTCCATCGGGCGAGGGGAGGGAGGTGGATCAGCGAGCTGCATAGCTCATATCCGGCGGGCTACCCAGCCGGCTTGGATGCAGAATAACTACTTTTCGTAAGCCATTGTAAGAGTGGACAAAATGATGGAGGAGATAGGGGAGCGGACCGGTCATGAACGGACGTGTGTCCAGAGTGGGTTTCTCAGCTTCCACACGGGCGGGTTTCATGGAGGCGTTTGAATGCGGCACGGAGGTGTGTTCAGCCGGGCGTGCCGCGAGTGGCGCCCTCGACTCTGACCTAGGACACCGCACCGTTCTTCCACTGACATGTGGGCTCTTTGGGTGCATGGCATGCATGTCAGTGACCCAACGCAGGCAGTGCACATCAGAGGAACCTTTGGTGGGCCAGGGCGGTCAGAAGTGAGCATTTCATAAACCGATGATTGTTCATTGAGTGTGACCTCATCTTTTTCATGTAGATAAGCCTACTATGTTGATAGCCCATTCGATACGTTGTGATTCATAAAGACCGCTGCAAACATCAATGTTCTGCTTATCACAGATAAGATTGATTAATACCTGTAACAATCCATGTCCTTAACAAAGGGTGCATGCATGTATAGGTTGAACGTGTGTCTTGCATCGTGTGCTGTGTGCATGCAGGCGTGCGAGTGTTGCGTGCGTGCAAGGGTATGTTTCAATGTTGCATGCATGGGTGCGTACGTGCGTTTGTTCATGAGTGCATGTCTATGTGTCAGTGTTGCATGCTGGCATGTGTGCGTGTGTACGTGTCAGTGTTGCACGCCTACATGCGTGCGTGTCTTGCGTGCGTGCATGTGTATGTGCGGGGTGAGGCTACACGTCAGTCGACTGACTTTTTCATCTCTGGTCATTCGATTGTCTAGCCGTTGGATACGAAATCAAGGGCCTCGAGTTTATCATCAAACTCCACCCCCCTGAGCCGCCAGCCACCACTTGCCGAACCGCCAGCCCTCGCCGCCCGCGGCCGCCCGCGGCCGGCCCGTCCTCCCTAAAACCACTTCCCACTGTCGGTCCGCTGCCGCACTGGCCATTCCTCTACCCCCCCCCCCCCCCCCCCCCCCCCCCCGACGAGCTTTTTGTCTGGGGATCCCCACCCCACCGCCCAATGAACGCCCCCCAACTGCTGGCGACTGCCAACCAGAGGTCTCACGACTTCGAATACCCATCGACCACTAATTTATTACCATTTATGTCCTTCATATACGCGCTGACGGGTGGACCCTATGGTAATGTGCGCTACTGAATGGGACCGTTTGACTGGTCAATTGATCGTGTTATCAACAAATTACGGAGCTGTATGGTGAGCCAGTGACCCTATGATCACCCTAAAATGTACTCCTATTTTATTAACACAGTACAGACTCAAACTACCATTTCTTTCTTTCATATACGGGATGACAGGTGGGCCCCATGGTTATGCACCCCGATGGTGCAACACTAGTTGCGCCGCGTGGAACGTTTGACTGGTCAATTGATTGTGTCATCAACAAAATACGGAGTTGTACGGGTGAGCCAGTGACCGTATAATCATGATATGTATTTGTTTAACATGGTACAAATGCAAGGGCACATATATACGCGCAAGCACTCACTGCTATAAGCGTACACACGCGAACCCTACCCCTATGAGCACCTTCGAGAGAGTTGGCCAGCATATATGATCTTGAGATTTTACAAAGTCACCATAGGTGCCTCGTAGTTGAGTGGAACGTCTCCTCCCACTGAACGTACGTCGCCGGAAAATACTGAAATTAACACAAGATAAATGCGAGCACCGGGACTTTAACCTTGGTGGGCTCGAGAAACCACTGTCCTCTAACCATCCAACCACATGTTGGTTAGCACGACAAAATGTATGTGGTGACCGTGATGAGCTTATTCTGAAGTCCAGTGACCATATCGTGCTTTCGCTTCAAACACAATGACCGTAAGTGTCGTCAAAAAAATACGGAGCACGCATCAAATGCAAAGTCCGTCAGTGTCATCAACAAAATATGGAGACGTATCGTGAGCTAGATACCGTTGTACTATTGTATATGCTTATTTTATTAGTGGCCAATTGCGTGTGTGGTGTGGTGGGCACATCATTTCTAGTTGTGGTGGGTCAACATGAAGACTCATGGGTCGGTTCCATCCTGCGCCACATATAGGTTGGACCGAGACGTGTTATACGAAGACCCATGTGGAGGACTCGGCGTACAACACGAAGCTACCAGAGTCGCGGAGGACTCTATCCCCACTGGTGATAAGCCGACTATATATGATTTGTAACCCTAGGCCCTTAGTATGTTATACAAGCTTGGGGCTAGTTCACCGATAGTATACACACACGCACAATGCCTGGTTGTCGGTATTAAAACCGGCGGATCTCAGGTAGGGGGTCCCGAACTGTGCGTGTAGGCGGATGGTAACAGGAGACAAGGGACACAATGTTTTACCCAGGTTCGGGACCTCTTGATGGAGGTAAAACCCTACGTCCTGCTCGATTAATATTGATGATATGGGTAGTACAAGAGTAGATCTACCACGAGATCAAGGAGGCTAAACCCTAGAAGCTAGCCTATGGTATGATTGTTGTATAATGAAGTTGTCCTACGGACTAAAACCCTCCGGTTTATATAGACACCGGAGAGGGTTAGGGTTACACAAAGTCGGTTACAATGGTAGGAGATCTTGAATATCCGCATCGCCAAGCTTGCCTTCCACGCCAAGGAAACTCCCATCCGGTCACGGGACGAAGTCTTCAATCTTGTATCTTCATAGTCCTGGAGTCCGACTGAAGGTATAGTCCGGCACCCGAACACCCCCTAAACCAGGACTCCCTCAGTAGCCCCCGAACCAGGCTTCAATGACGACGAGTCCAGCACGCAGATTGTCTTTGGCATTGCAAGGCGGGTTCTTCTCCAAATTCCGTGTACCTGCTGAATAATGTCCGATTTTCGTAATGTAGCGCACCTTGGCTTCCACGCCCAATAATGGCCGTCTTCCACGTATCAAACGAATGCGAAAAGTCGGGGTATTTTTATATTCACACCCCTAGCTGCATAAACGAGCCACCTATTTAATGGGATGGGGATTCAGATCCAAACCACACCTTCTCCTCTCCACGAGTAATCATCAGAGCGCCTCCAGCAAAGGTCCATTCCAACATGGCCAGCCGTCACAGCTCCTCCTCTCGCCCTTCCAGTCCTAAACCTGGAGACTGGGAGAGGTGCTCCATCCCGCACAGCGAGCTAGTGTCGCTTCAGGCCAAGGGATTTCTCCCTCAGGCCTATATGGTCCCAGTCCGAGCCGGACTCGCCACCTATAATGGAGGAGAGCAAGCGGAGAGCACCCCCAATCCCTCCAGAGGAGAGCGGGTGTGCCTCGTCCCTTATCTCATAAGAGGACTTGGATTTCCAATTCATCCATTTCTCCGCGGGCTTCTGGAGTTCTATGGCCTCCAGCTGCACAATCTCACGCCCGACTCTATATTGCATATCGCGGGCTTCGTCGCCCTTTGCGAGCTATTCCTGGGTGTTGAGGCTCATTTCGCACTGTGGAAGAGGTTATTCTGCCTGGTGCCCCGCTCTCAAGAGGGGTCTATATATCAAGTGGGCGGAGCCGAAGTGTGGCCTATCGCCGGGACCGGATATCTATCCGGAACCCCGAAGAAGGCGTCCGAGGACTGGCCTTCGGAATGGTTTTATATAGATGATGTCCCGCTGCCGGATCCTATCTGGGTCGGTCTCCCCGAATTCAACAATGCTCCCTTAAAGAAACTCCTAAGCTGGCATCCGCAGAGCCCTCAGAGAGAAGGTGACAGGGACGTCCTTCACCTGATGGGTCAGATAAGACTATTGGCTCATTCCGGACTAACCATGATTGGAGTCATGGCCGCATGCATTATGCGGGGGGTGCAGCCACTTCAATATAGAGGCCACCCCATGTGGGATTTTAACGGGGAGGATGACGCCACCCGTTACGGTTGTAAGGGGCCAGCCTCAGCTGCCTCTCTAGTAAAGATCATATCCTCTTTGTACAAGGGAGAAGAGGAGGAATTCCTCTGCGTCAACCCACAGGGCGGATTTACTATGTACAACCCTCCGAGTTGGGTAAGTGGACAATTGTGCTTGCCCATCCGTTTTACATTCCCATGATTAAATATGTAGTCTAACGATTTCAACGTAGGAACTGCGTCAGGAAGTAAAGGATATAAATAGCCGTCCCCCATAGCCCGAGGATCCAGGACGGTCCCTCGATCCGGACTCCGAAGAGGATCCGGACATATCGGTGGAGCTGATTGACGGGGCGTTTCATCAGCTAAGCAAGGATGATACCTTGGTGGCCATTACAGCTGATTACCCAGGGTTAATCCCGGCCTCCCAGGTAACAGAGAGCGGAGTCTCATCCCCTTGAGAAGGAATCCATTCTCACGCATTTCAGTTTTCCTGACAACGACCGTGTTTTGTAGGGGAGGTTTCCGAGGCGGGAGGCCGAACCTGCGGCGGCTAGCCAACGAGGGGCCGCAGGGCCCTGTGGGGTAAAAAGGAATGTAGTCCAGACTGAGACGCCGGCGCAAAGGTATAGCGCACCCTCTTTTTCCCTGGTGTGATTCCTTCAGGGCATATTAACGTTCATGCTATCTTCAGGACAAAGAGACCTCGCCGGACTACATACGGAGAGGTTGCCAATCGCGCCTCCACCAGCCAGGCTCCAATGCCTGGCCCGGAAGCGGAAGCGAACACAAGGCGCGCACCGGACGCTCCTCCGACAGAGGATGCGGACAGGCTGTCTGCCACCAATTCCGAGGTGGAGAGTGCCATGAACCACAGGCATCGCCGGAAAGTTCTTCGCGATGCTTGTTTCTCCCAAGAGGCATTAGATGCCTTCAATTCGGGAGATGCATACCTCCATGCCGCTCAAAATGGTTTAGCCAGAGCCACGGAGCAATATGTAAAAGACATACGGGTAAGAAAATTTTGGTAAATATATATATACCAGTAGCCCCCGAGACTTGAAACAGTTAGAGTAACTGATTTAAGGATCATTTGTTATGCAGGTTCTTACAGAGAAGAATACCGTACTGTCCCAGGAGCTGGAAGAGTGCAAAGCCCAACTGGAGGCCGCACTAGCCGCGGCAGGGGAGCCCAAAGAGACCACCTCTGGTAAGATACACTTCGAAAGATTAGTATCTTGCAAAGTGCGGCGTGGGTGTAAATCTGACAAATCATATTGTAGATGGTGCCGGACTCGATCCGGAGAGGCAACAACTCTTACACCAGATGAAGGCCGGTGAGAGTATGCTGACAAGGGTGATGCAGGAGAAGAATGATCTTCAGGACACCAACACCAAGCTGGACGTTGAACTTAAAGATGTTCGTGGCTAGCTGTCGGACTCCACTAAGGAGAATTAGCGGCTTCGACGCGGCATATTTAGTAAGTGCTTAAGCGAATCTTTGAAAGAAAAGAGTTCGGCGAGGAAGTCGACTAACAGAGTAATGTCTGTAGGTATGCTAACGCGTCGTCCTGCAGAGGAGATGCCCGGTTCTACGGGTGACCTTCTTCCCGAGCTCTCGCAACTGCACGAGCGAGTTTGGCAGGCGATGCGAGGTGTTGCCCAAGCCTTATGGCCTTCCCACTCCATGCCCGAGGGCCTTGGAGAGCTTTCGTAGAAGCTTAAGGGAGCTCGGCGGCGCTTCCGGTTGTGGAAGATATCGGCCTGCCGACAAGGCGCTAGGGAGGCCTGGGCCATGGTGAAGACGCGGTACACGAAGTCTGACCCAAACCACATGGCTGAGGTCGGACCTGTGGGGCCTGACGGGAAGGAGATCCTTTTAAGCTTAATGTACGACCAAGTAGAATTGGCCGCAAAGTATTCCCAGCAAGACTGTAAGTTAGACATCCTGTTAGATGGTATTAAAGAGGAATACAATCAGTCAGAGTGACTATGTAATTTTTAATTGACATGTGTAATGCCTTCTAGCCGGATTGTAGATCGTTTGTCGTTGCCGACCTTTTCGCTTCAACCTCAGGACCTGACGGTCCGGAGTGTGTCCGAATACCATACCTGTTATGTAAGAACCGGGGTATGCATGGAGACCAGGCGTACGGGTCATTAGTGCTTTATCAGACAAGTGCCCAACTAGTTATGTTATATTACATGGTTAGTAAGAAACATCTTCCAGAGAGAATAGTTCCGTTAGGGGTTCCTTTCTCTGGGAGGCATGCCCTAAAGTGCATGTCTGGATTGCAAACGCAGGAAAATCATTTGGGGGCATATATATAAATAAGTAAAAAAGGTCATATTTTAGTTCACCGACCGAATATTCCCTTAAGAACGCTAGCTTTCGGCTTCACCCAGTCTGAGGTACACATCCGGCTGATCCGGCAGTAACAATCGCAGAGGTGCTCCCTTTACCACCTAGCCGAACAATCGGGAACGTAGTGGTAAGCACAGGAGCCAGGCAACCCAGCTTGGCCAAACTTAAATCATATCGATGCATATAATGGTGAAGGAAAGGTACATGCGGAAGTTTGACACATGTGGTGGGCGTGAAGCCCGAGTAAATAAGCTTCTGTTAAAGAAGCCCGCAGGTTTAATGAGCGCAAGTAGCACATCACTTGAGGAGCCTTTAAGGGCTATAAAAGAAAAGAGGGGAAGGAGAGAAATGTAAGACATAAAATGTAAAAAATGGATAGAGGAAGGAGACAAACACAGAGTCCGGCGCTAGGCATAGAATCTTCGGAGACGGGCTGCGTTCCATGGGTTCGGCTCGAGTCGGTTATCCGACGCATCTCGCAGGTGGTATGCTCCACCAGTCAGGACTTGGTCGATTATGAAGGGACCTTCCCACTTGGGCTTCAGCTTGTCCTTTTTCTTGTCCGGCAGGCGTAGAACTAATTCGCCAATGTTGTAGTTTTTGGCCCGCACTTCTCTGCTTTGATATCTTTGAGCTTGCTGTTGATAGAATGCGGAACGGGCTTTTGCCACATCGTGCTCCTCCTCTAAGGCGTCCAAACTGTCCTGCCGATCGAGCTCGACTTCCCTTTCTTCGTACATGCGCACTCGAGGTGAGTCATGAATTATGTCGCAGGGCAAGACTGCCTCTGCACCGTACACCATAAAAAATGGTGTGTATCCGGTGGTGCGATTCGGCGTGGTCCGCAGCCCCAGAGTACGGAGTTGAGCTCCTCTACCCAGTGCGTGTTAGATTCCTTGAGGGACCGCACTATTCTGGGTTTGATGCCGCTCATGATGAGACCATTTGCACGTTCGACCTGACCGTTAGTTTGTGGGTGATAGACGGAAGTGTAATTGAGCTTTATGCCCATGTTTTTGCACCAGAGTTTTACCTCATCGGCCGTAAAGTTTGTGCTGTTATCGGTGATGATGCTGTGGGGGATGCCATAACGGTGTACGACCCCGGATATAAAGTCTATCACATGTCCGGATTCAGCCGTCTTAACAGGCTTGGCTTCTATCCATTTGGTGAACTTATCCACCATGACCAGTAAGTATTTTTTCTTGTGGGTTTCGCCTTTAAGGGGTCCCACCATGTCAAGCCCCCAGACCGCGAAAGGCCAAGTGATGGGGGATAGTTTGGAGGACGGTGGGTGGCATATGGCTTTGGTTTGCAAAAAGCTGGCAACCGACGCATTTTTGGACCAAGTCCTGAGCGTCCGCCCGGGCCGTTGGCCAATAAAAGCCTGTACAGAAAGCCTTGCTTACAAGGGACCGGGCTGCGGCGTGATGGCCACCGAGTCCAGCATGAATTTCAGCCAACAGGTTCCGCCCTTCCTCTTCGGAGATGCACCTTTGAAGGACTCCGGTAGTGCTTTTCTTATAAAGTTCTTCCTCATGGACTTTATAGGCTCTAGATCGCCGCACTATACAGTGTGCCTCGTTTTGGTCCTCTGGGAGTTCCTGCCTAGTAAGGTAGGCTAGGAATGGTTCTGTCCACGGGGCGACAACGGCCATTAGTACGTGGGCTGAGGTTGTGATTTCATTCGTAGAATCTCCGATTATGTCAAATTGTTCGGCGTCGGACAGTGTGGTTGGGTCCGGGCTAATATTGCCATGTTCCCCTTCCCATACTACGGATGGCTTGAGCAGCCTTTCCAGGAAGATGTTGGGGGGGACCGCATCGCGTTTTGCACCGATGCGTGCCAGGACGTCTGCCGCCTGATTGTTTTCTCGGGCTATATGGTGAAATTCGAGCCCCTCAAACCGAGCTGACATTTTGATGACGGCGTTGCGGTAAGCTGCCATTTTTGGATCCTTGGCATCGAAGTCTCCATTTATTTGGGATATCGCGAGGTTCGAATCCCTGCGCACCTCTAGGCGTTGAATGCCCATGGGTACTGCCATCCGGAGACCATGTAAAAGGGCCTCATATTCGGCTACATTGTTGGAGTCTGTGTACATAATCTGGAGTAAATATTGAACCGTGTCTCCTGTGGGGGATATCAAAATGACGCCGGCCCCTAGTCCGGCCAACATTTTGGAACCGTCGAAGTGCATGATCCAGTTTGAATATGTGCCGTACTCTTTAGGGAGTTCGGCCTTCGTCCATTCTGCGACGAAGTCGGCCAAAACTTGTGACTTGATAGCTCGCCATGGCCTATAAGTTATGTCGAACGGGAGGAGCTCGATGGCCCATTTTGCAATCCGGCCCGTTGCGTCACGGTTGTTTATAATATCGTTGAGTGGTACTTCTGATGCTATTGTGATTGAACACTCTTGAAAGTAGTGTCGTAGCTTCCGGGATGCCATGAATACTGCATATGCAATCTTTTGATAATGTGGGTACCGTGATTTGCATGGGGTGAGGACAGTGGACACATAGTAAACCGGCTTTTGAAGGGGGAGTTTGTGTCTGTTCGTTTCCTGCTCGACGACGAGTACTGCGCTGACAACTTGATGGGTTGCTGCAATGTACAATAGCATTGGTTCGCCGATGTTTGGCGCGGCCAGGACAGGGTTTGTTGCCAATATGGCTTTTATTTCCTCGAGTCCGGCCGTGGCGGCATCCGTCCACTCGAAGTGTTCGGTGCGCCGAAGGAGGCGATAGATGGGTAGCACCTTTTCTCCCAAACGGGAGATAAACCGACTTAGAGCCGCCACGCATCCGGTTAATTTTTGTATTTATTTGAGGTCCTTTAGGATATCCAATTGTGACAAAGCTCGGATCTTGGCTGGATTTGCTTCGATTCCTCTACCGGATACAATGAAGCCCAAGAGCTTTCCGGCTGGAATGCCGAAAACGCATTTTTCCGGATTTAGCTTGATGTCATATGCCCGGAGGTTGTCAAATGTAAGCCTCAAGTCGTCTACTAGAGATTCGACATGTCTTGTTTTTACGACCACATCATCCACGTATGCCTCTACTGTTTTGCCGATCTGGTTTGCCAGACATGTCTGAATCATGCGCTGATATGTTGCGCCGGCGTTTTTGAGCCCGAAAGGCATTGTGTTGAAGCAGAATGGGCCGTATGGGGTGATGAATGCTATTGCGTCTTGGTCTGACTCGGCCATCTTAATTTGATGGTAACCGGAGTATGCGTCGAGGAAGCACAGTGAATTGTCTCCTACAGTGGCGTCGATAATTTGATCGATGCGGGGGAGGGGGAAGGGATCCTTTGGGCAAGCCTTGTTAAGGTCTTTGAAGTCAACGCACAGGCGCCAGGATTTGTCCTTCTTTGGTACCATCACCAAGTTTGCTAGCCAGTCCGGATGTTTTATATCTCTGATGAATCCGGCCTCCAATAGTTTGGCTAGCTCCTCTCCCATTGCCTGTCTCTTAGGCTCAGAGAAACGCCGAAGGGCTTGTTTGATAGGTTTGAATCCTTTTAGGATATTAAAGCTGTGTTCGGCCAGCCTGCGTGGGATTCCTGGCATGTCTGAAGGGTGCCAGGCAAAAATGTCCCAGTTCTCCTGTAGGAATTCTCGCAGTGCGGCGTCTACATCGGGGTTTAATCGTGCCCCGATGGAAGCTGTTTTATTGGGGTCCGTTGGATGGACCTGGAATTTGAATATTTCATCCGCTGGTTTAAAGGAGGTGGACTTGGATCTTTTGTCAAGTATCACATCGTCCCTATTTACCATGGAGCGCAGCGTAGTCAGTTCCTCAGCCGCTAGGGCTTCGGACAGTGCCTCAAGGGCCAATGCGGCTGTCTTGTTTTCGGCGCGGAGTGCTATGTCCGGATCACTAGCGAGAGTGATGATTCTGTTCGGCCCGGGCATCTTGAGCTTCATGTACCCGTAATGGGGTATTGCTTGGAAGATTGTAAAGGCTTCCCGCCCCAGCAGAGCATGGTATCCACTACTGAACGCGGCCACCTGGAATGTGACCTCTTCGGACCTATAATTATCCGGCGTGCCGAACACCACATCTAGTGTGATTTTTCTTGCACAGCGCGCTTCCCGACTGGGGATTATTCCTCTAAAGGTTGTGCTGCTTCGCTCAATGCGGTTCCAGTCTATTTCCATTTTTTGAAGGGTTTCCTCATAAATGAGGTTCAATCCGCTGCCTGCGTCCATGAGTACCTTGGTGAGGCGAAAGCTGTCCACTATAGGACCGAGTACCAATGCGGCTGGTGCTCGAGCTGTTCGCAATTTAGGTTCATCACTGGTATTAAAAGTAATAGCCGTGTCACTCCATGGGTTTATTGTTGCTACTTGATAGACTTCGGCGAGGCTGCAGAGTATTCTTTTTCGCACATTATTTGATGCGAAAGTCTCGAAGACTGTTAAGACTGTACTGGAGTCCCTGAGGTGGCTTTCTACGGCCTCCGGAATTAGGAGATCTTCGCCCCTTTTGGCCACCTGCCAGAGTATCCAACATGCTCTAAGGCTATGAGTTGGTGTGGCGTCCTCTGTACTATGAATTTTACAGGGTCCATTAAGCCATCCCTCCAGTATGGTTCCATGCGCTGTAGAGGGTTTTGGTTTTTTGGTTTTTAACCCGGGTGTCTGATGATGATGCACCCTTTTATTTCGGACGAGATTTCTATTCAGGGCCGGATTGTCCCAAAATTTAGTTTCGTTTTTCTGGGCGCTTTCCATCGCACAGTACTTTTGTACTATGGACGCCAAGTCAGCGAAGCGTGTAAGATCACGACGACTTGTGGCGTTGAGGATTCCCTTGTCCGTGCAATTATTGCAAAAGATTGAGATTGCGTCTTCCTCGCGGCAGTCCTCGATGTCCAAAGGTCTAAACTGGGGTAGGTTTGTTACTTCACCAAGATGCCAGACAAGCATTCATACGCCGTGGGCGCCTACCCATGCGCTCGGCCGAAATCTATCCCACCCACATTTGGGACACCTGACATGACTGTCCTACCCCCAACCCGCAATATGTCCGAAATTTTAGATGGGGGAAAGTTTGTAACTTTCACCAAATTTCAAACAAGCACGTCTCAAACCGAAACATTGTTCCCCCTTAGTTCCCCGCCTCCCTCCGTTTCCCCATTCATACTCCATGGGCGCAAAAACGCCCTCTCCACCAGCCGCGAAACCCCAACCTCCTCCGTCCTCCAACCCATAGCGGCCAATCCCCTGCCGCCCTCCTCCATCACGACGGAACTGGTACCCCGACGTCGCCGTCCAACGCAACCGCAACCGCAACCGCAACGCCCTCAAGGACTTAGCAGCTGAAGCCGAGGCAGAGCTGCCTCCACGACGCCGACGCCGACGTGCGCCGTACCAAAACCACTCCGACCACGCCGTCCTACGCCACACTTTTGCGGCTCCACTGTTGCAACCGTCCACCGCACCGGAGCTGTTCCCGCTACGCCGTCGTTCGCCGCCTCGGATCTGCTTCCCTGCCGCCAACAGACGGCCACCGCACCACACTCAACAACTTGACCATGGGTTCGTCCAAGGCTGCACCATCCTCCACAACTTCTAGTTTCCGGCGAACAACAAGAAGATCGTCGGAAAAACAGAAGGAGGACACAACACTATCAGCAGAAAGAGGTACTCCTCTTCCCTTATTCATGCAAATCTTACGTCTCCGCTCACACCGTATTCATCCCACGAAAGAAACTAGTTGAGCGCTTCTTACTGCATCTTCTTCGTGATACTAAATGCACAAGGTTTCCTCCCTTTTACTATTTTACCTTTGCTAGAGGTCACTAGCCCGCCTGGATTTCAATTCAGGGTCAGTCGAACCGCAATTAAAAGAAGCAGCACCCACTTAGGCGCGCGGAGCACCTAGTCCGCCTGTTCCCCGGGGAATCGGCGCATCGGTGTCTAACATAGGGGTGTGGGGTGCAGGAGCTGCTTGCGCCCGATCTGGAGGTCGACGGGGCTTGAATGGATGGCCGGGGGGCGGTGTCAAGCACGGCGGTGCGGTGAGGTCAAGGGGAGGGCGCAGGCAGGGGAGGAATACTGGGCCAGTGGTCGCTGGCGTTTCTTGAGAATCATGTAGTAATTTAGTGTGCCATGCATGTTGTAGAGCTATCATATGTCTCCCGTCATTTATTTCTCACCGACCTGCTATCTGCTACCTTTACACTGTGCAAATTGTGCACACATTTCACCCATACTCACACTATTTTTTTTATGCATGGGTATTTCAGACTCTGACACAGTGTTGATGAATGCAGAAAAGATAAGACAGAAGTCGCTCCAGTGTAATTCGAAGATAAGCACTAAGCGTTCCAGCGCTCTAACGGGTGCAGTGTCAGCAGTTGGAGACAACAAACTTAGCTCTGTAGTTGATGATCTCAATTGCCACACACAACCATCCCAGGTGCTTGATTTAACTTCGCGCTGTCAAATGTGGTTGCATGTTGCATATGGTGTCTAGCTTGTATTGCTTCCAATTTGGTTAAATTGCATCTGCTTACTTTACACATTATACCTTTGATAATGACATGCCTTCCTCTTTTTGATACATACTACATATGTCTATTAACCATGTTCGTACATCAAACTAATGCTCTTTTGTATCCCTCGTCAATCACTTATGAGGAGACAGTCACCCAGGTGGGTTTCTGTGAGACGCCATACTCGTTTAAAGAGTGCAATGTCATCCTCCCCACATGATTCTCAAGAAACAGCAAGGCTAAATGAAGATAGTCAACCTAGCTCTCTAGTTGATCACCGCAATTCCCCCACACCACCATCGCAGGTGCTTGCTCTTACTTGGCAGTGTGATATGTAGTGTTCGTCTTACATGAAAGTAGTGTTCGTCAGTATCATGCATCAATGAGTTCTGAAGAGCAAATTTTATTCATTTTTCTTGTGGGTTTGACTTGACAAGGCAAAATCAAGAAAGAGGAAGGAAAAGAGTAAGGAAGGCGATGATGGTGGTACTCTGCAGCAACATAAACGGAGCATTTGTACTGATTCTCCTTGTACTAATAGTGCATTACAAGGTCCAAGTCTCCGCTCCCCTACTCCACCATCCAAGGTGCTTGCTCTAACTTGGCAGTGTGATATCTGGTTGCATGTTGCATATGGTGTCTAGCTCGTATTGCTCCTAATTAGTGTAAACTACATCTGCATAGCTTACACATGATACATGTGAATATGACATGCTTTCCTATTTTTGGTACATACTATATCTTATGATAAGGCACCTTTAAGTCGCCATTGTGATATTGGTTGTGTCTTGCACATGATTTCTAGCATGTACTGCTTCTAATTTGTTGAAACGCCATACAGTTTGAACTTGGCAGAGTGATATTGGTTGCATCATTCATATGGTGTCTAGCTTGCAGTGCTTCTAATTTGTTGAAATGCCTTCTGCTTAGTTACCACATCATAGGTGTGAATATGTCACACCATCCTATTTTTCATAAATATTCCATCCTCGCATCATGTGTTTGCCTTTCATCCGAGTAGTGTTCGTCAGTATCATGCATGAATGAGTTCTGAAGAGCCAATTTTATTCCTTTTTCTTATCGGTTTGACTTCACAATGCAAAATCATTACAACTGAAGGAAATTAGTCTGGCAGTGGATGATGGGGGTCCTTCGGAGCAACTCAAACAGGGGGTCTCTACAAATTCTACTCCGCCATCCTCCCAACAAGATTCGCCAGACAACACAAGGCTGGACACTCAACGTAGCTGTGTAGATGATGAGCACATCTCCCCTACTCCACCATCACAGGTGCTTGCTCTAACTTGACACTATTATATGTGGTTGCATGTTGCGTATGATGTCTAGCTTGTATTGCTTCTAACTTGAATTGCATCTGCTTACTTTACACATAATGCCTGTGAATATGACACGTGTTCCTGTTTCTAGAACATACGTGTACATGATGAGCACATCTCCCCTACTCCACCATCATAGGTGCTTGCTCTTACTTGGAACTTTTATACGTGGTTGCGTTTTCCGTATGATGTCTAGTTTGCATTACTTCTTATTATGTTGAATTGCATCTGCGTAGCTTACAACTTATACCTGCAACGATCACTTACTCATAAGACACATTTAACTTGGGACTGTGATGTAGGTTGCATCTTGCATTGTCTTCTAGCAAGTACTGCTTCTAATTTCTTGAAATGGCACTTACGACGGGACACTTTTTACCTGATAGAGTGATATTGGTTGCATGTTCATATGGTTCCTAGCTTTCATTTCTTCTAATTTTGTTGAAATGCCTTCCGCTTACTGTTTTTTCATACATATTCCATCCTCCTATCGTACGTGTGAATATGAAACGCTCTCTTTTTTTGTATATATTCCATCCTCCTATTCTGCGCTTGCCTTACATCAAAGTAGTGTTCGTCTGTATCATGCATCAACAAGTTATGCAGAGCTAATTTTATTCATATTCTTGTGGTTTTGACTTCATAAGGCAATATCAGAAAATAGGAAGGAAAAGAGTAAGTTAGGGGATGTTGGTGGTCCTCCGCACCGATGCAAACAAAGACTCTCTAGATTTGCCACTGCTACTGCTAATGAAGTTGAAGTCCCAAGTCTACATGATGAGTTCATCTCCCATACTCCACCATCGCAGGCGCTTGCTCTAAGTTGAAAGTGTGATAATTGGTTTCATGTTGCATATGTTGACTAGCCTGTATTTCTTCTATTTTGATTAAATAGCACCTGCTGAGTTTATACATTATACATGTGCATATGACATGGCTTTCTGTGTCTAGAATACACTGCATCTATCTATCATACCATGTTCTTACATCAAAGTACTGATGTTGTGTATCCCGCATCAGTCACTCATGATTGGACGCTTTTAACATGTCAGTTTGATAGTGGTTGCATCTTGCATTGATTTCTATGTTGTACTTCTTCTAATTTTTTGAATTTCCACTTATGACAAGACACTTTTAACTTGGCAGAGTAATATTGGTTGCATCTTTCATATGGTGTCTAGCTTGCATTACTTCTATTTTCTTGAAAATCCTTCTGCTTAGTTTGCACATCGTAGCTATGAATATGTCATGCCGTCCTGTTTTTCTTACATATTCCATCCTCATACGGTTGTCTTACATCAAAGTATTGCTTGTCTATATCATGCATCAATGAGTTCTGAAGAGTGATTTTATTCTTTTGTGTTTTGGGTACAGCTTGACATGGCGAAGTCAAAAAAGAGCAAGGAAAATAATATAGTAGGGAGTGTTGTTACTCGTCGGGTGAAACGGAATAGGTTCTGCCATTGAGATTCTGCTGGTACTTATAGTGCAGTAGAAGGTCCAAGTCCACCGGCTAAATCTACAAACACAGTATCACCTGCTCCACCAGCTACAGCATCCGCTTCAACTGTACCAGCATCTCAACCAGTTACTCGTTCGTTTGCTCCGGAACGGGCCAGTTCCCAAGCTGCCTTCACACCTAACACTACTTCCAAAGCACTGCTGACACAACAGGACTTGGCAAGATCAGATGAACCTCATGAGCATCAAGACCAAGACGGTACCTGACTGAGTCAAGTTGCAGTTGCATGCTCCTTTATATGTACTCTCACAGTTTGATGTACACAAACACTTTCCATATTCGTTGTTGAACTAGCACCACGGTGCAAGCGGAAACAAACATCAGGGATAATGCTTGACAGATTAACAAAATCTAAAGGAGGAAGAATGGAGATCCATTTTGAGGAAGGTTTAAAAAGGCCACGTGATGCTACAGAGTCAGCCAAGTTAGTATCAGAGGCAGCTATTGCCGTTAGGTATCATGCACGTATCCTCCCAACGTGGATCCAGTACAGGAATGAGAAAGACAATACCCAGTTTAACACCTTCCTTAACCATTTATCCGTAAGTAATGTTATTCATCGCAATTAGTAATATTGTCTTGCTCTGTCCCATACTTTCTAGCTTCCTCCTAATAATACTCACATTCTTTTTTCAATAGATGAGGTTCAAGTTGGATCCAAAAGATGATGCAACTAGACAAGCATGCACGCATGTTTTTCAGTCTGCTCTGCGACAGTATGGGTACCACCTTAGAATATCTCACTTTGAAGGCAAGGCTAACAATGCAATCGCCCAAACATCTCCAGTGGAATATATTATAGATGAAGACTGGACAGCCCTCGTTAAACACTAGTCTGATCCAAAGTATCAGGTAGGCTATATGTATTTGATCAGACCACATATTGAACTTGTATTTATGTATCTGCCTTACAAGTGTATCTTCTTCTAGGCTAACTGTTTGAAGAACAAAACCAACCATTCTAAAGTGAAATTCCAATAGACCACAGGATCTCGTAGCTATATTGCACACTGCGAGGCTCTTGTAAATAGCTGCTACTTCCTTCTTTTTTTGTGCCATATTATCGTATCTATATTGACTTGTTCCAAATACAGAGGAAATCACGTGTGGACCAAAAAGAACCTGAACTGAATGCAGTGCAAATCTTCAAGGATTGCCACACCGGCAAGATGAAGGGCATGAGCACACTAGTTCAAGCCGCTGTTGTAAGTCCTTACTCCTCCTGCCTTGAACTGATTGGTACTGTGATGTGTTCATTTAACTACTTGGTTTGCAGCCAATGTCAGTTACTCTGTTCACTTTTATTCATAGTTGTCTTAACGTATCATTTCACCTTACATGGTGTAAAAGAGATGAAGGATATTCTTTTGGTCTTGATCTGTAATCTAGTTGTTATGTTCACGTGCGCACACAATGATAAAATAGCATGTTTGTTTTATATCTGTTTGCCCATGATATGAATGATGTCATACTATGTTCATCTTACTTTAAACCATGTCTCTTTATCCTTAGATGTCAACGAATGTGAGGAAATAGACAATACAGTAGGCATGCTACATGGACATATGTTCCGAAAGTGATTTTATTATGTAGTTGGCACTACAATACATGCTAATGTATTACAGTAGTTCACCCAAATAAGTTATGTATAAACGTTTAACCTACTTTGTTTGTTTTTGTCTCATTAGTAACTTATCTGGTACACTAATCTACAAGTTCAAACTTTCAGGAAGCTATGGAACAAATGATTGAATAGCCACAACCACCTGAAGGTGACGAGGCTACTACAGGCACAATGTCACCTCTTGCTGCAGTGTGTCAGTATCTCTTCACTAACAATGCAAAAAGCACCTTCCTTCGTAATTCTGGGTTGGTTGTCAAGGTAACCTCGTCCAGATCGCCCATTGAACAAAATCTTCCTGCTAGACAGAGTGATATATATGTGCTCCAGACACAAGTCCAATCCCTAATGGACATTGTTTTAGAAACAAGAATAGTGGTTGAGAAATGTTGCCAAGATATGAGTGGTTTTGAAACCAGACTATCAGACATTCGCTTCGTTGTTCAAGAGCAATGGCAGAAAAAGGGTGGAGATCGTGCTGCTCCACCAGATTCTACAGCCTGAAACATTAGCACTCAAGTCAAATGATCTGTGCTTCTATACATCTGATGGTGCTTTTATCTAGAAGGACTGTAAACTTTATGCCAACAGGCCTTTTGTTGTATGGTTGGAATTTATTTTGTTGTGATACAACATTTATAATGCAGCCTCGGGCTGCAGTAATTACGATGCTATTTTTGTATAGTGTAGGTTTATCTTAGTAATGTATTCGGCCGAAACCTTCGTAGGACCCCAACATGCCAACATTCGGCGGTCCCATTCCAATTGGGCTAAAAATGATTACGGGCCAAAATTGGCATGTAGCCCACTAAAAATATCTGGACCTAAATCAGCATAAGCTTTCATATTTTTCTGGTAGGCCTGTGCCCATAGTGGGCCTTTAACAGGCCTAAACATAATTTGGGCCCTCAGTAAAAATAGGCCGTTTACCGGTGTAAAAATCTTGAGCCCATAAAATACATGGGCCTTTAATAGACCGAAAGTGAGATTGGGCCCTGATTGTGCCAAATAACCCACTGGACTTTAACAGGACGAAATTTGGACGGGCCGTAAATGCGCCGACCTAATACACGGGCCTTTAATAGGCCGGAACTTCGGTCGGGCTAGATTATCATCATTTTTATATGGGCCATTATTGGGCTCGATATGACGCTGGGCCACATATGGCCCATGGTTTACGTCCGGCGTTAACAGGCCGAAAATGACAACAGGCCGAAAGTGGCCCAAAGATATAGTGGGCCTCTAACAGGCCGAATGTCAGACATGGCCGAATATGACCCAAATCCTTCACGGTCGTATATGGGCCGAAAGTTTTGATGGCCTGTAAATGGGCCCAAATGAAGCTGGACCTTTAACAGGCCGGAAATACACCAGGCCATAATTCGGCCCAATTACTTAGCAGACTGTTAACGGGCCAGAAGTGATCATGGGCCGCATTGATGACAAGTTTAGGACAGGCCGTTGACGGGCTGATTTGACAGAGAATGTTGGGCCTTTAGCTGGGCCGGCCCATTATGGTCGGCAGAATCTTGTGGGCCTTTAGCTGGGCCGGCCCATTGTGGTCCGCAAAATCTTATGGGCCTTTAGCTGGGCCGGCCCATTATGGTCTGCAAAATCGTGTGGGCCTTTAGCTGGGCCGGCCCATTATGTCCCGCTAAATTTTGTGGGCCTTTAGCTGGGCCGGCCCATTATGGTCCGCTAAATCTTATGGGCCTTCGGTTGGGCCGACCCATTTAATATTTGTGGGCCACTTTTGGGCTGGTCCACGTGTCAACATATCATAGGCCCATCTCGACTGTTGGATGAGTGACACCTGTGCCAACGCGGAGCTGACGCGTGGATCCGTCAGCCAATGAGAATTTTACACGTGGAAAATCGGCATTGGTCGTGGCTGTTAACGGGTTATCGTATCCAAAATCCGACCTGATAGCTTAACGGCGTTCCGTTACGGTGGATGCCACGTGTCAGTCACCCTTGACGAAAGCACTTCTGTGACACGTGATTTATCGTCATGGAAGTGGACACTTCCATGATGATAATTTTGTCAATGTCATGGAACACTTCTACGACAGCACATGTATGGCTATCTTGATTCTTTCATAAATTTGTCATGGATGTACATGCATGACAGAAAACGCGACCTACTGTGACAACCATGTATCATCACGGAAGTGTATTTTTTTGTAGTGTGGCATAAAAGTGGTGGACCTTCTCCTGAGATTCTTGTTTGATGCTCATGAGAGCCTCTATGTCCGGGTGGGTGGGTGGACTTAAATCCGAACCCCGACCTAACCGGTTGTCCAGAGTCCGACAACCTTCCGGACTAGACAGTCCGGGTTCCGGAATATCTTTTGATTGTTTGGAACCGCCGTCCGATGCTATGTTCGGAGGGCTGGTTGCGTCCTTTCGTGGGTGAGTATCCGGCTCTTCATGAACGGCGACCTGAACATAGTCTGTATTCAATATAGAAGAAGACTTGTCATCCTGCTCTAGGACTGCCGCGATCTGGTGGGTGACCGGTGTAGTTTCAGTTTCTCCCTGATCGGTTTTAGGCCCGATCTGATCGTGATCTGGGATGATTCCCAAAGCGGCGATGCGATCTAGGAGCTTGTTTAAGGACAAAAATTCAACCAGATCCATCTGCTTGGAGTGCTCGGAGTTGATGTGAAGGGGATTTTCGATGGCCCGAGACGTCATCATCGGCTCCGCGGCCGAACGGGCGATCATAGTAAAGTCGCCCAGCCGGAGGGTTTGGCCTGAGGCCAAAACTACCCCTGCTGTAATGTTGTCTTTAATGACAAGGCGAGCCATTGAGCCTTTCATCGATGACACAGTCAAACTCTCAATGAAAGCACCAATGTTGGTGTCAAAACCGGCGGATCTCGGGTAGGGGGTCCTGAACTGTGTGTCTAGGATCGATGGTAACAGGAGACGGGGGACCCGATGATTACCCAGGTTCAGGCCCTCACTATGGAGATAATACCCTACTTCCTGGTTGATTGATCTTGATGAATATGAGTATTACAAGAGTTGATCTAGCACGAGATGGTAATGGCTAAACCCTACAAGTCTAGCCTATGAATATGGTAATGAGTATATGTGGTGTCCTTTCCGGACTATCCCCTTCAGATTATATAGATACCGAGGGGATCTAGGGTTTACATGGAGTCGGTTACATAAGAAGGAACCTTCGGTCGCCAAGCTTGCCTTCCACGCCAAGTAGAGTCCAATCTGGACACGGTGCAGTCTTCGGCCTTCATGTCTTCACAGCCCATCAGCCCAACCCATGGAGAACAGGCCGGACGCCCGAGGACCCCTTAGTCCAGGACTCCCTCACCTGTCTTCTTTGAGGAGAGGCTACACAGGCCGTCAACGGCCCCCTGGCCGTAGGCTTGGCGTTTCTCAGGTAGTAGCTGTCGCCGGCCCCGACCTTAGGAGCCCCGGCTTGTGGCCCGACCTCAGGAGCTCGCTTAGTCCTGGCGCTGGGACCTTAGGCGGGCTGCTGGACCAAGGATTTCAAGGTGTACCTGCTCCGTGTCACCTTGCCAGAGAAGGAGGAGGACGCGGAACATGTGGTCCGCCAGGCCACTACCTATTGCTTGTAGGACAACGAGCTGTACCGGCGATGCCCCAACGATGTCTCACTGCGGTGCATATCCGAAGAACAAGGGTGCAAGTTGCTAGCTGATATCCACGACGGGAACTGCGAGCACCACTCCTCGTTGGGCACCCTCGTGGGAAAGGTGTTGTAACGCCCGGATAATTAGGCTACAGTAAAACTCTCCTAATGATGCCATGTCATCTTTGATTACCGTTGCTAAACTTTCGTTAGTTCAAACCGTTTCAAAAATCAATTCAAAAAAATGGCAAACAACAAAAGTTTTTAAAAGTTGAAACAAAAATGTTCGGACAGTGCCAAAAATGACATAGGTAATTATGGTGTAGAAGTCACAATTTTATAAAATGCCTAAATGCCCTAAATTAAATAAAACAGTAAAAGAAAATAACTAAAAGAAAAAGGAAAGGAAACAAAACAGAAAGTAAAAATAAAAGAAAAGAACCCCCGGCCCCTTGGGCTTCCGCCCACCAGGCCATCCGGCCGGCCTGACCCACCTCGCTCGGTCGCTCCCTCCCCTTCCCTGTTTCCCCGACCAGGGACAGAACAGGGGCGCATCCCCGCCGCACCCTCTCGTCGGCGACGAGGCGAGGATAAGGCCGCCACACCTTTGCCTCCTCGATCCCTCCTCCCACTCGCCCCTGCCAGATCTCCCCCTCCCATCTGATCCACCTCACCTCTCCCCTCTCCTCACGCTCGATCCCGACCTCGGTTGCTCAAGCTCGTTGCCGCTGCTCGCCGTCGACGCGGCCACCGACCCTCCCTCACCTCGTCGATGTGCTCAACAGCCCCGCCGTTGTCCCCTACGCCTCCCGCCACCTCGGGCTGGAACTCGGAGCCACTGCAGCGACCGCGGTGACATCGTCTCCCTCCTCTGCTCCATCGTCGCCATCACAGGAATCCGCGCCACCACGAGCACATCGAGTCTTCACCGGGCCCTCTCTGCAACGGCCGTGAGCCCCTGAACCTCCTCATCCTCCCCTCGTAGCTCATCGCATCCCGTAGCTCGCTCCCCCGTCGCGCTCACCCTCCCACCGCCACGGTCGAGCTCTCCGTCGCGGCCACCGCAAGCGTGGCTCGCGTCTGACCGCGTCGTCGTTCTCAGCACGTCTCCAGGGCCCCAATGCACCTATCACTGTCCCCGGCTATGCCTCTCCTCACCGTAGCCGCCCATGCCCGAGCTCCGGCATCCGCCTCGGTGCTCACCGCCATCAGCTTCGGTGAACTCCGGCGACTCCACCGGTCCTAGTAGACGCGACACCGACTCCCCGTTCGAACGCAACCACCCGCGTCAAATTTGGTGGCCTGTAGCCAAATCCTGCGGCCTCCCGTGCGCCGCCGCCGCGTTTGTGGCCGCCGGCAGCTAAACACCGACGCCGCTGACGTGGCTAGCCCTGGGGCCCCACCCTGGGTCACTGCCTGTGGGCCTGGGGGCCCCAACTGGCCACGTTGACCGAAGGTAACTACGCTGACGTGGCAGCTACTGCCACTGACATGCGGGCCCCATGCCAAAAAAACGAATAAAAAGAAATAGATAAACTGCTAATTAATTGAATTAATTAAAACCTAATCTCTCACTGACTATTGGGCCCCCACCTGCTAATTGACCCAATTAATTAGTCTAAACCCCCCTGTTAGTGTCTTGTCAATGACATGTGGGTCTCCCTGGACCCACCTGTCTGGTTTGACTGGTCGACCGACCAGTTGACCTACTGACATCACTCTGATGTCATGCCTACGTCATCATTCACTGTTTTGGATAATGTTAGAATTAAATGACTAATTAAAATCAGAAAATGATTTAAATCTTTAGAAAATCATATCTTTTAATCCGTAACTCGGATGAAAATACTTTCTACATGAAAGTTGCTCAGAACGACGAGACGAATCTGGATACGCAACCCGTTCGTCCGCCACGAATCCCTAGCATACCGAACATGCAACTTTCCCCCTCTGATTCATCTGTCCGAAAACGCAAAACACCGGGAATACTTTTCCGGATGTTTTCCCCCTACACCGGTACCACCTCGTACCGCGTTAGCGCACCCCTAGCATCGCGCTTTGTCATGTCATGCATCATCATGCATTTGTTTGCATTATATTTATTATTTCTTCCCCCTCTTCTCTCGCTAGACATCGAGACCGACCCCACTGCTACCCAGTACGACTACGGTGTTGACGACCCCTCTCTCTTGCTAGAGCAACCAGGCAAGCCCCCCCTTTGATCACCAGATATCGCCTACTCTTCTCTCTACTGCTTGCATTAGAGTAGTGTAGCATGTTACTGCTTTCCGTTAATCCTATTCTGTTGCATAGCCTGTCATTGTTGCTCCAGCTGTTGATACCTTACCTGCAATCCTAAATGCTTAGTATAGGATGCTAGTTTACCATCAGTGGCCCTACATTCTTGTCTGTCTGCCATGCTATACTATCGGGCCGTGATCACTTGGGAGGTGGTCACGGGTATATACTTATACATAATATATGATACTTGTGGTGATTAAAGTCAGGTCGGCTCGTAGGAGTACCCGCGAGTGATTCCGATGTTGGGGGCTGAAGGGGCAGGTGGCTCCATCCCGGTAGAGGTGAGCCTGAGTTCCCGAAGGCCCCCGACTGTTACTTTGTCACGGAGCGACAGGGCAGGTTGAGACCACCTAGGAGAGAGGTGGGCCTGGCCCTGGTCGGCGTCCGTGGTTATTTCAAAATAACACGCTTAACGAGATCTTGGTATTTGATCTGAGTCTAGCCACTGGCCTATACGCACTAACCATCTACGCGGGGACAGTTATGGGCACTCGACGTCATGGTATCAGCCGAAGCCTTCGTGACGTCCGCGACTGAGCGGCGCGCGCCGGGTTGGACCGCGTAACGCAACTTCCTTTGTAATGGAGGTTGCTAGGTCTACTCACCGGCCGTGTACGCAACGTGCAGGTGTGCAATGGGCGATGGGCCCAGACCCCTCCGCCATAGGATTTAGACCGGCGTGCTGACCTCTCTGTTGTGCCTAGGTAGGGCTGCGACGTGTTGATCTTCCGAGGCCGGGCATGACCCAGGAAAGTGTGTCCGGCCAAATGGGATCGAGCATGTTGGATTATGTGGAGCACCCCTACAGGGAAGTTAATCTATTCGAATAGCCGTGATCTTCGGTAACAGGACGACTTGGAGTTGTACCTTGAGCTTATGACAACTAGAACGGGATACTTAATAAAACACACCCTTCCAAGTGCCAGATACAACCGGTGATTGCTCTCTCACAGGGCAACGAAGGGAGGATCATCGGTTAGGATTATGCTACACGATGCTACTTGGTGAACTTATCATCTACTCTCTTCTCCTGCTGCAAGATGGAGGTTACCAGAAGCGTAGTCTTCGAAAGGACTAGCTATCCCCCTCTTATTCCGGCATTCTGCAGTTCAGTCCACATATGATACCCTTATTCCATTTGATACCAATGCATACATATGTAGTGTAGCTCCTTGCTTGCGAGTACTTTGGATGAGTACTCACGGTTGCTTTTCTCCCCCTTTTCCCCTTCTATACCCGATTGCTGCGACCAGATGTTGGAGTCCAGGAGCCAAACGCCACCGTTGACAACGACTACTACTACTTGGGAGGTGCCTACTACTACGTGCAGCCCGCTGACGACGACCAGGAGTAGTTTAGGAGGATCCCAGGCAGGAGGCATGCGCCTCTTTTGATCTGTATCCTAGTTTGTGCTAGCCTTCTTAAGGAAAACTTGTTTAACTTATGTTTGTACTCAGATATTGTTGCTTCCGCTGACTCGTCTATAATCGAGCTCTTGTATTCGAGCCCTCGAGGCCCCTGGCTTGTAATATGAGGCTTGTATGACTTATTTTATTGGTAGAGTTGTGTTGTGATATCTTCCCGTGAGTCCCTGATCTTGATCGTACATGTTTGCGTGTATGATTAGTGTACGATTGAATCAGGGGCGTCACAGGTGTCCCGTAGAGGTTTCTACTGGCCGGCGGCGCTCAACGACGCCACCGAGCTGGTGCAATCCCGCGAGGCCTGCCAATTCCACACCAAGCAGATTCACCAGCCCACGCAAGGTCTCCAGACCATCCTACTATTGTGGCCATTCATAGTCTGGGGGATGGATATCCTGGGCCGTTCCCTCGGGCGGCCGGCGAATACCTCTACCTCTACGTCGGCATCGACAAGTTCACCAAGTGGGCGGAAGTGGAGCCAGTACGCACCTTCCCTGCTGGCTCAGGCATCAAGTTCATTAAGGGCCTCGTGAGCCGTTTCGGTGTTCCTAATCGTATCATTACTGACAATGGCTCACAATTCACGAGCAACCTCTTCATGACGTACTGCGATAACCTTGGAACATAGATATGCTACACTTCAATGGCGCACCCATCAAGCAACAGCCAGGCCCAGCGTGCCAACACGGAGGTCCTGAAGGGCCTCAAGGCAAGGAGCTTCGAGAAGAAGCTTGAGGCTTGAGGCAGGAGTTGGTCCTGTGAGCTTTAGTCTGTGTTGTGGTCTATCCGCACCACAACGACTAAGCCCACCGGCGATACCCCGTTCTTCCTCGTCTACGGGACTGAGGCGGTCCTCCCTCACGATGTTAGGCATCGCTCCTCACGGGTCCTGGCATTCGATCAGGCACGTCAGGATGCCTCGCGGGGGATAGACCTCGTGCTCGGGGAGGAAGCCCACCGCCAAGCCTCGCTCTGTGCAGCGAGGTACTAGCAGGCGCTGCAGTGTTACCACTGCCGCAGACTTTGCTCCCAGACCCTCGAGGTGGGAGACCTCATCCTAAGGCGAGGGCCTTCACAAGCTCTCGCCTATGTGGGAGGGCCCGTTCAGGGTCGCCCGCGTCTCCGGGCATGGCGTCATATGCTTGGAGACGCAGGACAGGGTCCCCATCTAGAATGCTTGGAACATCCAACACCTCTGGAGGTTCTACCCATGACACTCACGTAATAATGAGTGGGGCTGTACACACCCCGAAGTCTCCTGAGTGCCGCCCCTGGGCCTCACGAGGGCTCCCACCCACGCGCAAGTGGAAGCCCCATGATCCACGCTGGCGGATGACATGATCAATTAACTACTATGCCCACGCCTAGTGGAAGCCCCATGCTCCGCACTGGCGGGAAGACTAGAAGAATAGCGTAGGTGCCGGACGCGGTTGTTCCTTTTGCTTTGCTCTTGTAACCCATTTGCTACTTCTTGGAATGAAACTAGAATTTCTCGCATCTTTATTCGAAAAGGGGGGAGTTTCCTTTTCTTTCTTCTTCTAGCATTGTTTCCTCTCTTGAGTTTTGTCTTTAAGAAGTGTGGCGGCTGCCCGTGGCTCCCTCTATCGTGTTCCGTGAGCGGGGGCTGGGCATGGTGTATATATTTGAACTCGCCTAGGCTGCGCTAGTAGTAGGCTTGCTCATACATACACCTCTCCAAGACCTTGGCAAAATCCTCACTCGACGCACTTCAGCGAGCCACCGGCCCCTTAGCCTCAGGAGTGCTCGCCTCCTGGCCCTGCCAGGCATCACGCCTGTCACGCTAATGATGGTCGGCCCTCGCTCGGGGGCTCCAGACGCCTACGCAAATTGCACCCCGGAGGCTCTGGACCCTCGTGGGTTCCCCGGAGGCCTCGCGGGTGGCACACCATTCAAGGATCCAGAGCCCGTCAAGGGGCCTCCCTAGGTCGCTCTGGCACTCTAACCACACCTTCACCAGGAGAAGCTCCGAGGAAGCGTGCCCCCACGACGAGGGGACCCGCCAAGGGCCACAAGGGCACCAAGCTAAGTTACCCTAGTCACGCCAGGCAGGAACCTTTCAATTAATGGTAATATAATCATGAAGTTTGAGAAAGAAACACTAATATAAAGGTGCAACCACCACATTTCATTACACGCCCCCGCGGAGCTCTTCGCAAAATCTTGATGTAGGAAATTAAAAAAATTGAAGCAAAAGAAGCGGCCTCCTGAGGACCGCTGCTCCTAAGGCTTGGCTCCGTCGCCACCAACGTTTAGTCGGAGTCCTCCTCCTGCTTGACAGGGATGTGGTGGTGAGGTGGCTCGGCATCCCGCTGAGTGGGGACAAGATGGCATGGCCGTCGTCATCCGAAGGGTGGTCGCTGTCGTTGTCCGAAGGGTGGTCCCTGTTGTCGTCGCCCGAAGACCCTGACAAAGAGCGTTGTCGCCCTGTCATACTTGAAGTGGAGGGTGCGCCTCCCCTTTAGACCGCGGGCACAGGCAAACGACTGTTATCCGCGGGTCACGAAGACATGGCCGATGGAGTTTACCTCGACCTCCACCCACGAGGACCCATTGTAGCAGCCATTAGGCTGCAGCCGCAGCCCAACGTGTCTCGCCACCGGCAGCACCTCCGCAAAGGAGCTTGGAAGCAGAAGCCAAGTGCTCGGAGGGACCTCAACCTGCCCGACAAACTTGCACATTGAATCGCTCGAGCAGGCGCACGGGCGCGGTGGTCGGCTGGCCCTGACACGCCTTCCCCCTTGGCCATGGTTGCTAGGGACCCTGTGACCACCCCCACGGGGGAGGCCCCTCTCCCAGCTATTGGAGCCGTTGCAAGCCACTATAGGTGGACGCCCGCACCCCCGTGAAGAGGTCGCCAGTACGGTTGTGTCTCCTCTTGGGTGGAGGTGCCTCCGATCCTACCTGAGAGGCCTTGCCCTTCTCTTTGGCCGAGAACCTCCCTGCTAGCGCCATGGTCGCTTCAGCAAGGTGGGAGATGCGACGAAGATAGGAGGACGGGAAGACAAGAAGACGACAACGGGCTAGGGGGCTCCGCCCCCTCGCTCATTTATAGGCGGGAGAAGGATAACCGGGGTGCCTCCATGTTCCGACTGATGATGGCCCTACTGCATGCACCGGGCTGCTATCAACACAGAACGGTTGCCGAGGCAACATGGGGAAGCAGACTTGCGGTTCGCGTCAGCCTGGCCCATAGGCAATTGGGGCTCCCGGCACTTCTCCCTTGCCCCTTGGCTTCGCCTCGAAGCCAGCCCAAGCGCGCCTTGGGCCCGGGGGCTACTGTCGGTGTTTTGGGAACCGAGGTACCTAGACTTGCCTGCTTGCGGCCCATGGTGCGGCTCCCTCGGCGGCCTGGTACGGCCCATCTGCAAGACCACAAAGACAAGACCCTCGCGAGGTCCCTGGCCTCATGAGGCGGATGACACCAAGACCTCCAGAGGGAGCGGCCTCCACAGGCGGCCTTCCAAGGAGCGAAGATTTCTATGCAGGTACCCAGCCTCAGAAGGCTGTGATGATGTGAGCCATGATGACCAAGGCCAGGCGGGCGCCGGCAGGCACAGAGGAGGAAGTTTCCTCTTTGGTGCTATGGAGGCAAGGACAGCAGTGGGTCCCGATGAATCCCCCAAAGCTTTCCATTCCGGTGCTACGAGACCAAGACCACGGGCTCGGCAAGCCAGATGTGATCACCGAGCCCACCGCTGCGTCACGACCAGAAGCTTTGTAGGTGAAGACTACCTTTCGTCCGGATTAGATGTACTACTTGTCCCCTTTCAAATTGCCCGTTGTGGGATCCCTTCCCGCCTAACTTTCAAGGGAAGAGGACCGAGGCCACTATAAATATAGCTTAGCCACCAGCGTAGAAGGGATCCGAATCCGATGCAACCCTTTCCACCCTCACCACCATAGCCCTCGTTAGACTATTCATCCAATGTACTTGTTCATCCTCAGCCCCTCGTGAGGCCAATCTACCCCAAAGTAGGAGTAGGGTTTTACACCACAGGGTGGCCCGAACTTGGGTAAACTGTCGTGTTCGTCGTCTTCCCCGTTCACGTGAATACATCAAGGCTAGGCTGTGAGGCAACGAGATTGAAGCTTGAGAGGTAGAGATCTTCGCACACGCCCCAGAGTTCGAACCTTATTGGGTCTGAGGAGCCCTGAATCCAACAGAACTAGCACAAGAAGTATCGAGCATGGATTGATCATTACGAGAAAGCCAAGCATAAAATTTCTAAATAATAACTTCTCTTGAGAGCTCATCATTAGGGCATGAATATAACATTGACTTAAGCCTCCCCCAAGCTAGAGTGACACTTTATCCTTCACAAGGCCAATATATATATATATATATATATAATTCCGATCAAGATGAACTAGATGCATAGGATAAAAATTTTGGTGAAATTCCAATTTCAATCGATTCCTATTCCAAGATCCAATATCATTGCATATCCTATACCAGGTCAATGATTTTCCCTTCAAAGATAAAGGTAAAGCCCTCTTCTTAACTTCATCTCCGGGTAAACCTGCAAGCTTAAATAATCCACAAATTTCATCCACATGTATCAAATGCATATCAAGATGTTCCATTCCAACTCCTGCAAAAGGATTAGCTAGTAGTTGTTCTATCATACCCGAAGGAATTTCATAACTACTATTTTAAGTAGGTGTAGTAGGTTTAGTGGAAACTCTTTGTGTTTCCGGTCGAGGTGAAGATACCCCGAACAAACCCCTCAAAGGATTGTTTTCCATAGTAACATAAATTTCATCACGTAGTATAATTTTTTCCTTACCGATTTCCACTTACCAAAAGAGCTTCACTCCCAGCAATGGCACCAGAAAAGAGTCTTGATGACCCACAAGTATAGGGTATCAATCATAGTCCTTTTGATAAGTAAGAGTGTCGAACCCAACGAGGAGCGGAAGAAAATGACAAGTGGTTCACAGAAAGGTAATTTCTGCAAGCACTGAAATAGTCGATAATAGGTAGTTTGATAGCAAGATAATTTGTAACAAGTAACAAGTAACAATAGTAACAATAAGTGCTGCAAGGTATCCTAATCCTTTTGATGGCAAAGGACAGGCCGGAACGGTCTCAGGTAATAAGGAAAGCGTTCTTGATGGCACACAGGAATTTCATCTAGTCACTTTCATCATGTTGGTTTGATTTGCGTTCGCTACTTTGATAATTTGATATGTGGGTGGACCGGTTCTTGGGAATTTTTCTTCCTTGAATAATCCTCCCACTTATGAGTAACCCCTTCGCAAGGATCCACAACTATGAGAAAAGTATTAAAATAAAATCTAACCATAGCATTAAACATATGGATCCAAATCAGCCCCTTACGAAATAACGCATAAACTAGGCTTTAAGCTTCTGTCACTCTAGCAACCCATCATATAATAAGTACTCCACAATGCATTCCCTTAGGCTCAAAGATGGTGTAGTGTCATGTAGTCGACGTTCACATAACACCACTAAGGGAATGACAACATACATATCATCAAAATATCGAACGAATATCAAATTCACATGAGTACTTGCAACATGACTTCTCCCGTGGACTCAAGAACAAAGGCAAATACTCACAAATAATATTCATGGTCAAGATTAGAGGGATATTAAATAGCATAATGGATTTGAACATATAATCTTCCACCAAATAAACCATCTAGCATCAACTACAAGATGTAATCAACACTACTAGTGAGCCACATGTACCAATCTGAGGTTCCTACAAAGATTGAACACAAGAAATGAACTAGGGTTTGAGAGGAGATGGTGTTGTTGAAGATGTTGATGAAGATTTGCCTCCCAAAGATGAGAGGGTTGTTGGTGATGATGATGGCTTCGATTTCCCCCTCTGGGAGGAAAGTTCCCCCGGCAGATCGCTCCGCCGGAGGGCAAAAGTGCTCCTGCCCAAGTTCCACCTCGAGACGGCGGTGCTCTGTCCCGAAATTCCTCTCCTTATTTTTGTTTCTAGGAAAAATACATTATATACCAGAAGATTGGCATTGGAGGTGGGCCAAGGTGCCCACAACCCACCAGGGCGCGCCCTGCTGTCTTGTGGGCACATGGAAGCCCCCCTCTGGTAGTTCTTTTCTCCGATATTTATTATATATTTCGAAATAATTCTCCGTAAAATTTCAGCTCATTTGGATATGTGCAGAATAGGTATCTCTAGCATAGCTTTTTCAAGTTTAGAATTCCAGCTGCTGTTATTCTCCCTCTGGGAGTAAACCTTGCATATTACGAGAGGCATTAGAATTACTCCATAAAGTGTTATAAAACATAAAAACATTATAAATTACGAGAGGCATTATAAATATCGTGGTATCCCACCATTGTACATTCATTCTTGACATTGCATTGTTAACCCCTAGCCCATTTTTGTGTCACTTGCCTATCGAGACTAGCCATTTGAGTATTGCCGGGCCATGCTACTTGTGCACTTTACTGATCATCGATATGAACCTACCATTGCATACATACCTCATCTTGGTATCATCATATCATCTCTTTTGTCACAAGATTGTTCCTGCATATACACAATTGCTATACACAATTGCTATCTCTTTTGTCAAAAGCTTTTAGGCAAAGAGAAAAACAAAGAGCTTATAAGAAATAGCCATAGCATCGCCACATTGCGTATCATATACGATTATTGATCATCTTGGATCATCGTGTGCGAAACACCGAGAATCATATAGGTTGTGCAAAAGTGTCGTATATGCCTATTGAGCAATCGTGCTAGCGTCTCTCTAGAGTTGTGCAACAAGTGCATTTTTTGTGGATTCCACATTTTGAGCTCATTCCTTGGTTGCACGACACCATTTATCTATCTATGTGTGTGTTTCCGTGTGCCATTCATTGCTATTGGTCTACTTGTTTCACTTGCGAATTTGTGAATCTCTTACAACATTATTGACTCTTGCTAAAAATTGCATCAACTTTTTGTGCCACTATCGCTGGTATAGCGAGGTGCTATACAAACAGTTTTTAACCCCTTTCCACAACGGCATTTTGAACCATCGCCAAGGAGTGTGTGTGATAGGGGGGGTCCTTCCCACATGAATCAGAAACCATCGGGGATAGGGAGCCTTGATGCATACAGTTGTCCTTATAAAACTGTTTCTGATATCTCGAATATCTCAAACGCTTCATCCTTGCAACTCGTTGTGCTTGCATTGCCATCGTAGTCAGACTTCTGTTGTTTTACCTAAAACCAGGCGCAGTCCAAGCACATTCCAGGCACGGGATTTTTCCAGACACGTACCATACTGGCTCTACGTTTATGATGCCTGGCACATCACAAAGAGTTCAAGATTGTAAACCGTGTACGATAGGTCGACAATCACACACATTTCGTTTTCCCGCACCGTTTGTCATATTGTCTCACATCACATACGCTTTGCAAATGGTAACTATGTGCATGGTTACACACGTTTCCTCTTCGTGAACCGTGTCGGATTATGATGTATATCACACACACTGTGCTTTATAGACCGTGTGCACCGTAATGACCTCCAGAGCGTAATTTCACACTAATTTAGTTGCTGCTATTTAAAATTGTACCTAATTTGAATTTGAAAATAGGCTATAACTTGATCGATATCCATCAAGTTCAAACAACCAATGCATTATTCGATTCACAGGTACATATGTTCGAGAATTACATAAGAACCAAATAAAGAATGATGAACCAGGGTTGTATACTTGTACTATTAGATATGGTAAAGAAAGAGGTGAGAGACATTCTAGTTGTTGAACATGGTGAAGCGGAATGGCCCTATTGTGCTCTCCTCGATGCAGAAGGCACGCACGACTCTAGTCCAACCCCTTGTGATGGTCGGCTGCCAATCATGTAGTTTGAGAGGTAATCTTTAGTAAACTGCTTCAGGATCCACTGCAAAGGAAAAATATTTAGGCATTGTCATCTAACACAACTCATTACGGGCAGTAAAAAGAAGGCTACAAAGTTCTTAACTACCATTCTGCAGTTCACTGTTGTCTTGCGTAAAGTCTAAACAAATAGTTTGATTGACATCTTTTGACCCATTTTAATAACAATCTTTATCACTTTCCTCACTTAATACTGGTTCATGAATATCTCATTGCCCCATGCGCAGAAATGGTCAAAGTGTGGATCTTTGGCAATGACATATGTACCTAATAGCACCAAGTTAATATTAGAAGCCAAACAACAATTGCAAAAATAATGTAGTACAAGACTCCCTCCATCCCATCATATAAGATCTTATTACATGTATATCTAGACATCATAATAACATTAAGGTAACACTCTTCCTTGTCGCTATGTAGCCTGGGATTGCATATTTAGTCATTCAGTACAATGCATGTTGCTATGTAGCCTCAGATATATTAAATATTGCCCTAGTTAATCTACCGATAAATGAGTTAAAGATATATTCAGTGAAATGTTCGATTCGATGATTAATCCCTTATCAGCCCCCAAGCTATATGGTACTAGCTACCAATATCCTGACCAGTGAGTATGTATAAGCAATGCGATGAAACTAACCTCGATGGATAACAACAGTTGTTCTCAATATTGTCCTCTGTGAGTACATATAAAGGCATGTTAAGGACAACAGGCTAAACATCAACCAAATATATCCAGGTATACAACATAATCTACAAATGATAGCTTCAGTGTGCAGGTTTAAGCATGCTATTTAAGCAAAACAAGGAGTGGAAAGGTGTGTTAACCGCAACAGGCATAACATTTAAAACCAAGCAAATATAGTCATTCAAACTGGTATTGTGCAGGTCTAAAGTACACTAGTTATTGTTAAAAAATGAAAATGTGTGTTCACTGCAACATCCTTAACAATAACCAAATATCGTAATTCATAGTGGTATTGTTGAAACTGTTATTGATGGAATTGAACTACACAACAAGTAGTTGCACATATAGAGCATCACATTGTGAAGAACTGAAATAAACAAGGCATAAGGCCATTTCTAGTCGATCTCCTAAAAGTTAATGGACTAAAACTCTTTGTGGAGTATATATATACTCCAGGAATTTTTGGCTGTTTCTAGTCGATCCCCTAAAATTAACATTGTAAACTTCAATTTGATCAAGTTTAAAGCAGGTTCAACTGAAAGTAGCATGCATTCAAACATAAACATAGATAGTTTTGCATAATAGAACATAAAACATAAATTTTAATTTAACTAAACTACTTTCAGTCGAAGTGAAGGTCGAGCCAATCCTTCCTTGTCAGGTACGGTGTGCCGCGAGCCGGGTCTAGGCTGGTGCCGTCGTCGGGGTCGTTGGGGAAGACACTCCTCCACTCATCGACGCCGATCTCGTCGTCCTCGCCGCCCACCTCAACGCCCTCCGTGTTGCCAACCTCACCGCCTTCGACCTCATCATTGGAGGAGAGCATGATAACCTCACCACCCTCCGTGCCAGCAAAGATCATCTGCTCCGCCTCCACGAGCTCCGGGTGCCGCTGGTGGAGCTCTTGCATGTACGCCTCGTCGGCGGCCTCGGCCTCGAGGCGCTCCCACGCCTGGCAATCCTCCCGTTCCATAGCCGAGCTCACCACCTTTGGCTCCAGCGAGACGAGGTCGGCTAGACATGTGCAGAAGGGGAAATTGAGCCTAGCCGCCGCGCCGTGGTAGTGGACCTGCCAGCGGTCGTACTCCACGGTCGCAAGCTCGTCCGTGTGGAAACTACCGAGCCACCGGCAGGTCTGGGTCTCCCGATCCGTAATTTCGGCGACCCACGTCCCCCACCAACACTGCCGGACCCTGAGGTAGGACCTCGTCGGTGGTCGGGCCCGAGGGAGGATGGGGAAGTCCTCGAACTGGTGTAGGGGCACGACAGCGGGCGAATCGGGCGACCCGCAATGGCGGATCGATAGAGAGCCCGTGGAGGATGATGGGGACACCTCGGCGGCCACCTCGCAGGCGTCGGGCGAAGAGGCCATGATAAACTTCTTTTGGGCCATTAGCTCCTGGAGCTCCCCGGCACACAAGCAGAGGTTGAGGATGGAGGCGGCGGCGACGATGGTTTTGAACGAGGGAGGGATGTGTCAGCGGATGTTTTGGGGTGTGTGTGGAGGGGGCGAGGTGGTGCTTGAGGAAATACCACGGCAAGTGAAAATTTTACTAGGTGGGAGTAAAATGTCGGGCTACTGAAAATTTGGATCAAGGGCATGCAGATATTTTTGAGATTGTGAGGCATGAAGAGGCGGGAGTAAAATGCCGGGGCTACTGAAAATTTGGTTCAAAGGCGGGCAGATATTTTTGAGATTGTGAGGGATGCAGAGGCGGGAGTAACATGGCGGGTCTACTGAAAATTTGAATCAAGGGATTGAAGCAGATGGGAGTAATAGACATCGCACACGGTCCACGCATACTAATCGTGTGATATCAAACATAAAAACCACAGAGAGTGTCACATGCGAGTGAGTATCATAGGACAAAACCACCGCGTTCATGTGCCCGTGTGTTATGTGATGTTTTAATACTCAATGCACAACTTTGGCATGGCACATGCTTCGCAAAACAGAAATGCACTACACCATGATGCGTAGCCCCCTTAGTTCAAGCCGGTGGACGGGACTCATGTGTACGCATGTCCTCGAACTTTGATATGGAATCTAACCATGATCCACACCACAAAATGCCAAGAAGAATCCACCTTTGGTCAAATGCCTCTCGTTGTCAGTGAAAACTGAAAACCTTTGCGGGCTAACGAATGGGCACATCGTTGATAACCGCCCGAGGGAGTGTCCGAGAGGACCACCAATGTATGCATGTGGCCTGAACATGTATATATGGAAGTTGTGTAATGCTTTAAACAACCAATTCACAACTTTGATGTGGCATATATGAATCACAAAATGATCAATAATCCCACACGGAGGCTAATGACTCGTAGTGTACTACCCCCCCCCCCCACACACACATAGAGAGACACACACATCCCGCACCACCATAGCCACTCTAAGGCACGTCAGACTTTTTATGCAGTGAACATGTGACCAAAGGAGTGTCGTGTTAAAATTTGAAAAAAAACATAGATCATTTGACCATTTTTATACATTGATTGATTTCCTAGGGATTTAATGTGCAAAAATCAAATTTGAGCTAGATGTGCACCAAAATGGATTGCAAAATCATATGTGTGTCCCTGGGTGAATGTTTCCCCATGCAAAAGATTTCAAAACATTGAGAATATAGAGTTTTAAATTTCAGTAAATCCAAAACTTAGTTGAAATTCATGAAACTTATCGTGGTGTCATGTATGGACACCGGTAGACTATGATATTTTATTTTTTTCGTCGAATTTGAGACACGTTTTGATATAATCTTCTTACAAACGGGAGATTGTTAATAACTAGCAATCAATATCGCATACGGATTATTTATTCGGACTGTGTGCATTAGACCGTGCCATGCTTCGGTTAAGCAGTAAAGCAGCATAATGAATCATCAAAAAACATACGTGCTGACATGTGCCCTGTGGGTCGTGCGAGCAGGCGTGAGTTGACGGGTCACACGCGAACAGTCCATTGAGGTAGACCGGGAGGAATGCATGCAGGTGTGTGAATTGACGGGATGCGTTTTCACTGCGCAGTGTCATCGGGAGGCGTGCGAGTAGCTGTGTGAAATGATGGTATGAATGCTAGAAGTCCGCCGCGCATGCTCACCAGGAGGCTAAACATCCGTTGACTACCACCCGCCTCGCTCCCACTGGTCTGTATTAATGGCGCGCCCGATCCGCCGGCCATAATAAGCGGCCGTTGCCCAAATCCACAGTGGTCACCAACGTCTAGACTCCGGAGTGTATGAGGATGCTGCCGAAGCACCCGCGCAACGCGTGAATCTGGGCACAAAGGTTTGTGTCGCCATCGACGAGGTCTCGCGCAGGAAGCAGCACGACCTTGACTTCGTCGGTGCCATCGTGCCCCCCAGCCGGAGTCGGAGGTCAACAGCAACTCCGGCAACGACTGCGACTCCGACGGAAAACCAGTTAGTCATCTATATACTCATTTGTGCAACAACATATTATGTGTTTTCTCTGGTTACTCCCCCCTCTCTCTAATTTTTTTGGAATACAAATCCTATGGTTATGTTCTCTCAGTCCATGAAATTAGAGTAATTAAGATCCGATAGATGCATGTAGTGTATAGATTGTTTGAATGGTATTCGTATAGGGTTAGTGATTAATTGTTTGTTCTCTACAAATGGCTTGTGCTAATAATCCGACTAGGGTTAGCGCGCGTGCTAATAATTCATGGCCAGATCTTGAGAATTGATTTTTAATGTCCTACATATATGTTTGTGCCTCCTTTTCTTCCAGATCTTGAAAATTGATTTTGAATGTCCTAAATGTATGTTTCTACCATTTTTTTCTTTCAGATTGATATGTACATAGATGAGGCTCCGGCTAGCGCCGCCGCCGGATGTAGATCTTGGACCCGGTGTGCAGCCAGAAGCGGCCACGCCCCCTGGACCTGTGGAACCAGTAGAATCTCCGGCGGACTGCGTCAGCGATCTCCCGGACGCCATCCTTGGGGAGATCATCTACCTTCTCCCCACCAAGGATGGCTGCCGCACACAAGTCATCGCATCTCGGTGGCGCACCGCGCCTCTTAATCTCGACTGTCATCAGCTATCTGTCGATGATGATTCTGAACTCCCCGAAGCCATCATCTCCTCCCACCAGGGCTCCGCTCAACACATCTGCATCCCGGCATGCTACCTGCTCGACATACCCTGCACAGTGGCTGCCTGGCTGACATCCCGTCAATTTGAGAAACTCCAGCAGCTTGAGTTCTACCATGACTATAGCGATAGGCTACCACTCAGAGTTGCATATGTGCCCTCACCACCGATGCCCATCTCATGGTTTTCCTCCTATCTCCACACTGCCACCTTGACCCGGTGCCATCTAGCAGGCAATCTGGTACAAATGCTTCGACTCCCACTACTAAAAAAACTTGCGCTTGTGTTGGTCGATCTGTCGGTGGCCTCACTGCACAGCATCATCCACTCCAGCTGCCCTGCACTAGAGCGTTTGGTGCTTGTTTTTGGAATAGTAATCCATATCCCTTGTCTCAAAATAAAGTCGCCTCACCTTGTAAGCATTGGAATTCATTTTGCTGGACAAGAGCTCATCATCGAAGATGCCCCTTCAGTTCAAAGGTTGCTCCTTGATTGTTGTTATAAACCTTTGCAAATAACTGTTGTCTCTGCACCTAAACTAGAGACCTTGGGTGTATTTCCTTATACATTGAAGGGTACAAGTTGGTGGTTGGCTCCACACTTATTCAGGTAATGTATGTTATCCATGTACACTTTAGTAATCTGCATTTTTCATTTGTGCGTATAAGTTAAATATCATCTTGGAGTACACTTTTGGTGCTAATATTATGTTCTATGCTGAATGAAGAGCTTGTCCATGGATGGTATATCAGGGGGATTCTGTCAAGACCTTATATATTTATATAGGTCTTGATCTGAACACCACTATTGGCTTGCTGCGGTGCTTTCCATGTATAGAGAATTTGTATATAAAGGTGATGATTTCACACACACTGAAAACCCATATATAATGTACTAGAATTAACCATTTAGTTGTCGCTCCTTCGACATACCCTATTTTAGACATTAACTGTTTTCAATCTTCATTTCTATTTAGGTACTAGGACTTCGATAAAAAGGTCTAACCAATCGATTGCAGAGGAAGCACAAGGATTTTCTCAGATCTCTTGACATTCATTTGAAGACGATAACGGTGGAAGGATATTCATCCAACCATATAAACAATAGCGTTGTCACATTCTTCATGAGGAATGCGGGGGCACTACTGTCCGTGAGGATTAAGTTTTTCAACAAGAAATTTCTCACGGAACTATATGTTGAACAACATAAAAAGAAGTTCCAGGTGGACCTAAGGGCTTCTGATCATGCTCGGCTTATATTTACAACAACTTGTCATCATCATGGACCAGTAGATCTTTTTTACCAGGATCTTAATTTTATGGATCGGACCAATCCATTTGATTGTGACTACCAAAAACTTTGGTTGAGTTAGATGTTATCGCCCTGTTCAATCCGGGTTATGTGTAAACCTGATGAACAATTAATCCTCATGCTTTTGTACCTTTTGTAAGCTGGAGTTGCCCTTTTCAACTAGGGTTTGACCCATATTTTCTTTCATACTAGGCTTTGATCTTTGTTCATTACAGAACCCCCAAGTCCTTAGCACCCGCGAGCACCCGCCAAACTTATTTTCAGGTAGCACACCAAATGGGATGTAATCCATAATAGTAAAAGCTGCATGGTAGTGACAGATTTGGATTCTGACATTTGGGACCCATGATGAAAAAGCCTATCCAGGGCAGTGCCGACTCGACAGTAAACATTGAGAAACTTGGTTTTAAAATTACTGTAAATCCAAAACTCACCTCAAAAATCATGAAACATGGCATGGTGTTATGACATGGCACAAACATGATGTGTTAAAAAATAGTCCAATTCAGGACAAGTTTTGGTATAAACTTCTTACAAACTAGAGCTTCTCTAAAGAAGCCTCATGGTTCTGAGAGGGAACTTGTCACCTATATTTGTGTGAAACAACATATGTTGTCTCTTGCCGCCTTGATTTATTTTGAGAGGCAACATGCAACTATAGGACTGTCGTCCTAAAAATATGAAATTATTCAGCGTTCATTTTGCTTTTTTATACAACATTTGAGTTTTCTAGGCATTTTTTAACATATTTGGTGTGTGCAAAGGTCATGTGTCTACTAGCCACCTATGTAATTGGATGTTCAATTTGGTTATGGAATCAAGTCCTTATAAGTATATATATATATATATTGTTGTTATGTATGCAATGACAACGCACACAGACCATACAAGGAAACCCCTTGCTGATGAATTCATCAATTGCTGACAATCGTATACTAGCAAGCGTTTGCCCATAACGCACATGGATTATTAGCAGAAATTGTCTATGTTATTATGGGTCTTCGCACACATTTCTGATTAGGAACTTGTTTATCGCATATCGCACACACCTTAATCTGGCTGACCGTTTCAGTTGTGTTGCCTAATCACAAACAGTTCATCCGAGTGAACTGTATGCCGTATATCGCACACACCTTCAGATGGCTACCCGTTTCTATTGTTTCGCCTCATCACAAATAGTTAATCTGACGGAACTGTATGATGTATATCGCACAAGCCTGCATTTGGCTGCCCGTTCTATTATTCTGCCTCATCGCAAATAGTTCATTGAACTAGACTGTATGCCCCGCATCGCACACGCAACTAAAATCTAAACCATGCTCGATGTATCTGCCTTCGCAAACGTTTTTCATCTTTTTTATGGTTTTTACATCACCGTTGGCGATTAATGCATCGCACACATTTTCATCAAAGGGTCTCTGATCATACTGTCGCATTAGCAGCATCCTGCAGTAGTGTATCCTCACCAAACTACTTCATAAGCCTTATTTGTGTAGGTGTGAGAATTGACAAGATCCGATACCAATTGTGCTATTTCCATAATACATTATTGAGTGATCATTGATCCATCTTCAACATTAGACAAGGTACATTTGGTCTAGTTCTTCTCTTTCTCCCACTCACATTTGCTCGAGTCTTGTGATGGATAGGCAAAGCACATCTACTTTGGTCTACGACAACAACAACAACAACAACAACAACGAGTTTGGTGCCATGAAAAATAACTTGGATGCCAAGATGGATTCTCAAATGGAGGAGATCAAAGCCATCATCAAGTCTGCCAAGAGGTCTTCCTCATCTTCGAGAAGACACTCAAGTGCACATGCTTCCAAGCTACCATCTTCTACGAGGTCTCATCGGCATCGACATCATCACCGACGAGAACGTGAAGGTCAAGAGATCAACACCAACCACCGCTCTACAACTTCACCATCTACCTTGGCATCTACCCAAGCGACTTCAAGGCATCTTCGCCAACAAGCACCTCAATATTACGCTCAAGAGAAGCTCCCCAAGCTCAAGTCCGCGACTTCCACGAGCTACTATGACCTTGACACCGACCATGAGATTCCTTTCTATGGAACTGAAGACCCCGAGGAGTATCTCGAGTGGGAGCACAAGATGGACGACTACTTCAAGCTACTTCAAGTCCCTACTGAAGATCAAGTGAAGTAAGCCACAAGTAACTTCCACGACTATGCATCGACATGGTGGCTTCACACACCTTCAAAGACTTTCAACATGAGTTGGCCCAAGACGAAGAGAGTTGTGCGGCAAGAGTTTTTTCCTTCCACCTACACGGAACATCTTCAACGCCAATTGGAGAACACCATGCAAGGATCCAAGTCCATCGACGCGTACTTCAAGTGGATGAAGAAAGCCTTGCGATGAGCCAGCGTGCACGACCCCATTTCGATCAAGTTCCACTTCATGATGAGATTGAACAACGGCATCTCCAAGACTATCTTCCTCGAGAACTACAAGTCGCTCGATGACAACTACATTTCTGCTCTCAAGGCGGAACCAGAACTCATGAAGTCCAAGACTTCTCCACCCCAAGAACACTTAACGGCGACCAAGCTCCATGACAACGAGCATGAGGATAGTACCACCAAGATGTCCAAGCCAGACAAGCTCCAAGATGACGCTCCCAAGTTCGACTTCACCGCCATCCCTGTTTGTGGCATTGATGATGCCGAGTTGATGAACCACAAGTATAGGGGATAAATCATAGTCCTTTCGATAAGTACAAGTGTCGAACCCAACGAGGAGCGGAAGGAAATGACTTGTAGGCACTGAAATTATCATAACAGATAGTTTTGTGGTAAGATAATTTGTAACGGGTACAAGTAACAAGTGTAGAAAAGGTGAAGCAAGGTGTCCCAATACTTTCTGTCGCAAAGGATAAGCCTAGATGAACTCTTATATAAAGCAAAGCGCTCCCGAGGACACATGGGAATTACTATCAAGTTAGTTTTCATGATGCTCATATGATTCGCGTTTGTTACTTTGATAATTCGATATGTGGGTGGACCCGTGCTTGGGTGCTGTCCTTGACAAGCATCCCACTTATGATTAACCTCGTTCGCAAGTATCCACAACTACGAAAGAAGAATTAAGATAAATCTAACCATTGCATGAAACATGTGGATCCAAATCAGCCCCTTGCGAAGTAACGCATAAACTAGGGTTTAAGCTTTTGTCACTCTAGAAACCAATGCCTTCCCCTAGGCCCAAATCATTGTGAAGTGTCATGTAGTCTACATTCACATAACACCACTAGAGGAAATACAACATACATCTCATCAAAATATCGAACAAATACCAAATTCAGCACAATGCAGCAGACCCAGTTGAGCAGCTCGATGTTGGGGAACGCAGAATTTCAAAAAAAATTCCTACGATCACGCAAGACCTATCTAGGAGATGCATAGCAACGAGAGGGGAGAGTGTGTCTACGTACCCTCCTTGACCGAAAGCAGAAGCATTTAGTAATGCGGTTGATGTAGTCAAACATCTTCACAATCCCACTGATCCTAGCACCGAATATACGGCACCTCTGTGTTTAGCATGATGACGTCCCTCGAGCTCTTGATCAAGTTGAGGACGAGGGAGAGTTCCGTCATCACGAAGGCGTGGCGACGGTGATGATGATGTTACCGGCGCAGGGCTTCGCCTCAGCACTATGACGATATGACCAAGGTGGTAAACTATGGAGGAGGGCACCGCACACGGCTAAGAGATGTCTATTGTGCCTTTGGGGTGCCCCCCACCTCTGTATATAAAGGGGGGAGGAGGAGGAGGCTGGCCCTCTAGGGGCGCGCCAAGTGTGGGGAGTCCTACTAGGACTCCCTAGTCCTAGTAAAATTCCCCTCTCCTTTTTTTCCTTTTCTGGAGTAGCAAAGGGGGAAAGAGAGAAGGAGTAGGAGAGGGAAAGGGGGGCGCCCCCACCCCTTGTCCAATTCAGATTGGCAAGGGGGGCATGCGCCACCTCCTATGGCCGGCCTCTCTCCTCCACTAAGGCCCATGCTGGTACTCCGAAACTTACCGAAACTTCCCGAAACCATTCCGGTGTCCGAATGTAACCTTCCAATATATGAATCTTTACCTATAGGACATTTCGAGTCTCCTTGTCATGTCTGTGATCTCATCCAGGACTTCAAACAAACTTTGGTCATAAAATCACATAACTCATAATACAAATCATCATCGAACGTTAAGCGTGTGGACCCTGCGGGTTCGAGAACTATGTAGACATGACCGAGACATATCTCCGGTGAATAACCAATAGCGGAACCTGGATGCTCATATTGGCTCCTACATATTCTACGAAGATCTTTATCGGTCAAACCGCATAACAACACACATCATCCCCTTTGTCATCGGTATGTTACTTGCCCGAGATTCGATCGTCGGCATCATCATACCTATTTCAATCTCGTTACTGGCAAGTCTCTTTACTCGTTCCGTATTGCATCATCCCGCAACTAACTCATTATTCACATTGCTTGCAAGGCTTATAGTGATGTGCATTACCGAGAGTGCCCAGAGATACCTCTCCGATACATGGAGTGACAAATCCTAATCTCGATCTATGCCAACTCAACAAACACCATCGGAGACACCTGTAGAGCATCTTTATAATCACCCAGTTACGTTGTGACCTTTGATAGCACACAAAGTGTTCCTCCGGTATTCGGGAGTTGCATAATCTCATAGTCAGAGGAATATGTATAAGTCATGAAGAAAGCAATAGAAATAAAACTAAACGATCATTATGCTAAGACAACGGATGGGTATTGTCCCTCACAGCATTCTCTAATGATGTGATCCCGTTCATAAAATGACAACACATGACTATGGTCAGGAAACTTAACCATCTTTGATTCACGAGCTAGTCTAGTAGGGGCATACTAGGGACACTCTGTTTATTTATGTATTCACACATGTACTAAGTTTCCGGTTAATACAATTCTAGCATGAATAATAAACATTTATCATGACATAAGGAAATATAAATAACAACTTTATTATTGCCTCTAGGGCATATTTCCTTCAGTCTCCCACTTGCACTAGAGTCAATAATCTAGATTACATAGTAATGATTCTAACACCCATGGAGTCTTGGTGCTGATCATGTTTTGCTCGTGAGAGAGGCTTAGTCAATGGGTTTGCAACATTCAGATACGTATGTGTCTTACAAATTTCTATGTCTCCCACCTTGACTTGATCGCACATGGAATTGAAGCGTCTCTTGATGTGTTTCGTTCTCTTGTGAAATCTGGATTCCTTCGCCAAGGCAATTGCTCCAGTATTGTCACAAAAGTTTTTCATTGGACCCGATGCACTAGGTATTACACCTAGATCGGATATGAACTCCTGCATCCAGACTCCTTCATTTGCTACTTCCGAAGCAGCTATGTACTCCGCTTCACACGTAGAACCTGCCACGACGCAATACTTGGAACTGCCCCAACTGACAGCTCCACCATTCAATATAAATATGTATCCGGTTTGTGATTTAGAGTCATCCGGATCAATGTCAAATCTTGCATCGACGTAACCATTTAGGACGAGCTCTTTGTCACCTCCATAAACGAGAAACATATCCTTAGTCCTTTTCAGGTATTTCAGGATGTTCTTGACCGCTGTCGAGTGATCCACTCCTGGATTACTTTGGTACCTCCCAGCTAAACTTATAGCAAGGAACACATCAGGTCTAGTACACAGCATTGCATACATGATAGGACCTATGGCTGAGGCATAGGGAATGACTTTCATCTTCTCTCTATGTTCTGAAGTGGTCGGGCATTGAGTCTGACTCAACTTCACACCTTGTAACACAGGCAAGAATCCTTTCTTTGACTGATCCATTTCGAACTTCTTCAAAACTTTATCAAGGTATGTGTCGGCGTTCTGGGAACGGGGGTCCCTAGACTTTCCTGCGTGCGGCCTGCGGCATGGCTCAAGTGGGGGCCAAGCGCGGCCCATCCTCATCAGCTCAAGCTCAAGACCCTCGCGAGGGGCCAAGCCTTGCGGGGTGGACGACAGAAAGCTTCCTCAGAGGCAGCCTCATCAGGCAAGCTCACGAGGAGGCGGAGATATCAAGGCAGGGGTACCTCGCGAGGAGCCCGTGACGCAAGCCATGATGATCGAGACCTGGCGGGCGCCGGCCTGCGCAGTTGTAACACCCCGGATGTAATTTTCCCAATTTGTACTCCAACTCTTGCCGTTTCCAGCGTTAAGTTATATTTATTTTCTCGGGTTTGGGTCTTTGTCTCCGTGTGTTGTTATTGTTGTCATGCATATCATATCATGTCATCATGTGCATTGCATTGGCATACGTGTTCGTCTCATGCATTTGAGCATTTTCCCCATTGTCCGTTTTGCATTCCGGCGCTTCGTTCTCCTCCGGTGGCCATTTCTAGCTTTCTTTCGTGTGTGGGGATTAAACATTTCCGGATTGGACCGAGACTTGCCAAGCGGCCTTGCTTTACTACCGGTAGACCGCCTGTCAAGTTTCGTACCATTTGGACTTCGTTTGGTACCCCAACGGTTAACCGAGGGACCGAAAAGGCCTCGTGTGTGTTGCAGCCCAACACCCCTCCAATTTGGCCCAAAACCCACCAAACTCTGCTCCATGTCCTAGAGCGTTCGATCACGATCGCGTGGCCGAAAACCACACCTCATTTGGACTCTCCTAGCTCCACTTATGCCTATAAATAGGACCCCCCGAATTTCGGATCTCTCCCTCTCCCCGAAACCCTAAATCCCTCTCCACCGCGCCGGACGTGTCCGACCCGCGCCGGACTTTTCCGACCCGATGCCCGCCGCCGCCCGCAGCCAGTGGCTCGCCTCCACGTGGCATCGCCACCTCGCCGCCGCCGCGGCCCGGGAGGCCCAGATCGGGCCCCCGCGAGCCCGAGCCGCCCCCGCGCCTCCTCGCCTCGGTCGCCGCCGCCTCCCTCAGCTCCGGTGGGCGCCGCCGCCGCGGGCCACCGCCGCCGCCGCCGCCACGCGCCACCGCGCCGGCCGCCGCCGCCTCCTCCGTCCGGCCGCTCCGGCCTCCTCCGACCTCCCCGGCGCCGCCCCGGTCTTCTTCCTCTCCGACGAACCTCGACTTCCGTGCTCCGGTGAACAGTGCGTGCCGGCGAGCCTCGGGAAGCATGCAGATCTGAGATCTGAAATTTGACGGTTGACTTTTCTCCTCCGAACCCTAATTTTTGTGCTAACTTTGACCGGCTATATCTTCGCATCCGTAGCTCCGTTTTGGACATATAGTATATCAAAGTGTTCGTCTCGACGAGCACATCATTTCATTACATTGCATCATTTTCATTTGAGTTCATCCTGATGCCCGAAATGCTGTTAGAAGGAGGCTTCGTGAGTTAATTGTCAGATCTGCTAGTTCATCTTAGACTTTTCTCATTTTTGCCATGATTATTGTGTGCATGATATGCCTGTGAGTCCTTCATATGTTTTGTTAAGGGTTTTGTCATCTTTCCAGAGGTGCAACCCATGTATTTTTAGGATGTGTGTGGTGACTTGTGCAAGCTTGCAAAGTGGTGCACTTGCTAATTCTGTTTTCAGGGACTTAGTGTTTTTCACTAAGTCCTGGGATTGTTTAGTTCATGATGCCATATGTTCTTGTTGTTTCCTAGTGATCCGTGCCCTTTTGAGGATGATCAGTAAGGGAGTTTTGTTAACCTTGTAGTGCTCTATACATCCATGTCTTTGTTTACAATTATGGAGGACCCTAGCTTGAGTCAATCGAGCTCCAGCTTTGCTTCGTTGTGAATCTGGGCAGATCGTCAACTTGTTTGCGATTTTGCCGATGTTATTGTAGTTGATCCGTGCATGCTATGCCATTGTTCTTGCCATGTCTAGCTTCTATTTTGTGCCTTCTTGAGGGATGTAGGCTTGTCTTGCCATGACTTGCACCGTGGTGAGTGCATCGAGCTCGTAAGCATGCCTTCGTGAGTTATGCTTCAGCATCTCCCAGTTTTCACTAAGTCTGAAAACTGATTATGTTTTTGCTATGTTCATGTGCTTGTTAGTATATTTTGTGATCCCTTTTGGCTCAAGGTCACTAAGGGACTTTTGTTAAGCTTGTTGAGTATCTCCATGCCATGTCTTTCTTTGACATGTTCAGGTCCTGTAGCATGTTGTTTTGTTGCTCCGAAGAGGGCTATATGATCTGAAATTCCAGACAAGTGTTAATTTCACCAAGTCTGAGATCTGTTTACCATTTGCGTTTTTGCCATGCTTGTTTGAACCTATTAATGGATGAATTGGCCGTAGCTCAGTGCTAGACTTTTGTTAAGCATCTTGTGTGCATCCCTTCCATGTATTGTGTTGCCATGTTTGAGTGCTGTAGCATGTTCATATCATTGCATTTAGATGCCTACTTGCTGTAAATCGCAGACCGGTGCCAATTTTGAAACGCTTGCCATTTCCAAACCGTAACTCCGATTCCGGCGTTCTTTATATCGTTTTCAAGAGATTTCATCTCATCTTTCCAGTGGCACACTTGGAATTCCAAGTTGAGGCCAGGGTCATGCATTTCCTGTCATATCTTGCATTTTGCATCCCGCATCGCATCCCGCATAGCATATCATCTTTGCATCGTGTTGTCTGAGTTTGCACGTGGTTGATTGTATACTTGTTGCTTGTTTGTCTTGTTTGGGTAGAGCCGGGAGACGAGTTCGCTAACGAGGATCCCGTTGAGTTTGCTTTTGAGGATCCAGTCAACTCTGACAACCGTGCAGGCAAGATGATCATACCCGATCACTACTATCTTTGCTATGCTAGTTTGCTCGCTCTTTTGCTATGCCATTGCTATGATGCCTACCACTTGCTTGCAAGCCTCCTAAATTGCCATGTCAAACCTCCAACCCACCATTATCCTAGCAAACCATTGATTGGCTATGTTACCGCTTTGCTCAGCCCCTCTTATAGCGTTGCTAGTTGCAGGTGAAGATTGGAGGCCGTTCCTTGTTGGAACCTTTATTTACTTGTTGGGATATCATTATATTGCTATGTTATCTTAATGCATCTATATACTTGGTAAAGGGTGGAAGGCTCGGCCTCTTGCCTAGTGTTTTGTTCCAATCTTGCCGCCCTAGTTTCTGTCATATCGGTGTTATGTTCCCGGATTTTGCGTTCCTTACGCGGTTGGGTTATAATGGGAACCCCTTGATATTTCGCCTTGATTAAAGCTTTTCCAGAAATGCCCAACCTTGGTCTTACCATTTGCCACCTAGCCTCTTTTTCCCTCGGGTTTCCAGAGCCCAAGGGTCATCTTATTTAAACCCCCCGGGCCAGTGCTTCTCTGAGTGTTGGTCCGACCGAGTAGACTGCGGGGCCACCTCGGGGAAACTCGAGGGTTGGTTTTACTCGTAGGATGTCTCATCTGAGTGTGCCCTGAGAAAGAGATATGTGCAGCTCCTATCGGGATTTGTCGGCACATTCGGGCGGTGTTGTTGGTCTTGTTTTAACCTGTCGAAGTGTCTTGAGTTACCGAGACACCGAGTCTGATCGGAACATCTTGGGAGGAGGTCTATTCCTTCGCTGACCGTGAGAGCTTGTCATGGGCTAAGTTGGGACTCCCCTGCAGGGATTGAACTTTCGAAAGCCGTGCCCGCAGTTATGGGCAGATGGGAATTTGTTAATGTCCGGTTGTAGACAACTTGAACCTTAATTAATTAAAATGAACCAACTGAGTGTGTTAACGTGATGGCCTCTTCTCGGCGGAGTCCGGGAAGTGGACACGGTGTTGGAGTAATGTTTGCGCAGGTTGTTCTCTAGCTTCTCGCTCGTGCTTTGCCTCCTCTTCTCGCTCTCTTTTGCGAATAAGTTAGCCACCATACTTGCTAGTCGCTTGCTGCAGCTCCACTCATATTTCATCTTGCCATGCCTATAAGCTTAAATAGTCTTGATCGCGAGGGTGCGAGATTGCTGAGTCCCTGTGGTTCACAGATTACCATTACCCCAGATGCAGGGCCTGATGATTCCGCTCCAGGAGACGCGTACAAGCTCAAGTGGGAGTTCGACGAAGACTCTCAATGATACTATGTTTCCTTTCCCGATGATCAGTAGTGGTGCCCAGTTGGGGGTGATTGGGACCGTTTTCGCATTTTGGGTTCTCTTTATTTTGGCGCCGTAGTCGGGCCATGAGTGTTTTGGATGATGTAATGTTATTTATGTACTTGATTGACGTGGCGAGTGTAAGCCAACTATGTTATCTCCCTTTTTATTATCATATTACATGGGACGTTGTGAAGATTCCCTAACTTGCGACATATGCCTTCAATGCGATTATGTCTCTAAGTCGTGCCTCGACACTTGGGAGCTATAGTCGCATCGAGGGTGTTACAGCAGTGTCCTTGTTTCCCCTTTGGTGCAAAGGGGGCAAGCACAGGCCAAGGCATCGGGCAAAGGTTACCACTTCGGTGCAACAAGACCAAGACCAGCAGAGCGGTAGGACGGAGGTCACCGTGGAGCCCAAGACGGCGTCATCACCAGTGCTTTTGGCAGCCGAAGACCACCTTTGGTCAGGATAACTTGTACTAGATGTTCCCCTTCAAAATGGCCAATTGTTGGCGCCCTTCCCGCTCATTATTTGGGGAGAGGCCCAGGGCCTCTATAAATAGAGCTAGCCACCACAGAGAAAGGGGAGGAAGGGAGAAGAAAGGAGAGGGAGAGAGAGAGATCTGATAGAACCCTACCAAAGGGGGCGAGATCTGATAGAACCCTAGTAGAGAGAGAGAGAGGTGACTGAACTCACCCAAGCAGTTCATCGCACCACCTCAAGAACACCTCTCGCGAGGCTGTTCTTCCCTTGTACTGTTCATCGTCAGCCCCTGAGGCAATCCACCACACCACACACTGGAGTAGGGTATTACACCACAACGGTGGCCCGAACCAGTATAAACCTCGTGTCCCTTGTGTTGTTCATTGTTTCCAGCTTATATCATGTGAGGAGATTGGACGTAGCTTGGTAGGGGAGAGATCTCCGCGCGCACCCCAGTGTTCGAACCTCAAGGGTGTGACGGAACCCGAAATCCGACATTTGGCGCGCTAGGTAGGGGTGCGCCGGAATCTTTCTTCCGCTGTTCGCGTGTGATCTTCCGTCGTGTCCATGGCTGATGCTCGTCGGGCTCGCGCCGAGCGCCGGGATGCTCTCGCCACCCGCGTCGCCCAGACGGTGCCCATCGGCGGATGCCCTCGTCGTTCCCCATCGCCTGCCGCCAACGCCGCCACCGGCCCGGCAGGGAACGAGAAGCAGGCCTCGTCCCAGCATCCTTCAGTACGGCAGGAGGGCCGCACCGCTACACCGTCGCAGACTCCAGCTGCTTCGTCGTCCCACGCCCGTCGCGCCCCCACGGACGCGCATGCCGCGCTGCTCCTGGCAAGAGAGCTCTTGTACTACCGCCCCGTCAACGACCTCTACGAGGACTGGCTCACCCACATCACCGAGCTCGTCAGCGTCGCAGGGGGCTCCCCCTTGCCGTCCTTCTCGCTATCTCGCCCTCCATTCTGCGCAGGAGGCGAGGATCAGGAGGTGCCTCCACCACCTCCTCCCCAAGAAGGCGCCCTGGCACCAAGGCGCGCAGCCCCAGGGCGAGACCCTCCACATCTGGCGCCTGCGCAGCAAGAAAGGAGCTACCAAGAAATCCCTCGTCCCCAAGGAGGTGCTCGCGCGCTCCCAGCGCCGGCGCGCCAAGATCGCGTCCCTGCACCTCCACGCCAAGACCCCGCGCTGCTCCAAGCAGCGGCGCGCGGTAATCCCCAGGAACAAGCCCAGCACCAGCAAAAGGAACCGGTGGCCACAGCAGGCTGCCGCGCCCTCACTCCCGAGCTACGCGGCATCGCATGGCCTGGCAAGTTCAAGCCTGACCTGCCCCTCGCTACGATGGCACGAAGGACCCCGCGGAGTTCCTACAGCTCTATGAGCTATGCATCGAAGCCGCCAACGGAGATGAAAGGGTCATGGCGAACTGGTTCCCCATGGCGCTCAAGGACGGGGCCCGCACCTGGCTCCTGAACCTGGCTCCTGGCACAATCTCCTCCTGGGACGGGATGCGCACTCGCTTCATCGCCAACTTCCAGGGCACTCGCGACCGGCCCTCGGCCGTGAGGGATCTGCGCCGCATCAAGAAGCAGCAAGGGGAAACCCTGCAGAAATACATCCAGCGCTTCAACAATGCTCGCCTCAAGATCCCCGAGGTGACTGAAGAAGCCATCATCTCGGCCTTCTCCGATGGCGTACGCGACATCAAGATGAAGGAGGAGCTAGCAATCCATGAAGATCTGTGCACATCCCTAGAGCTGTTCAACTTGGCGACCAAGTGCGCCAGGGCTGAGGAAGGGCGCCTTTCCCTCCTCGAACTTCCGGCTGCTGACCCAGAAGAGAAGAAGCCCAAGGCCAAGGACGTGAAGCTCAAGGGGGCTGCCTTGCTTGCAGCGGAACCAGACACCAAGCGAGGCAGAGATCAGCCTGAGTCATCCAAGGGCACCCGGTACTGCGTGTACCACGACCTCCACACGCACAACACCAACGAATGTCAAGAGCTCAGGTCATGAGAGATGGACGTGTCGGTCGATGCCCCGAGCGCAATGACAGGGGCTATGGCCGAGGAGGAGGAAGAGGTGGCGGACGATGGGAAGACCGAGGCCCTCGCCAAGGGTGGCGTGACCGACCTTGCGAGGATCACTAGCAGGACCAGCCTCGCGAGGGAGGCTGGAGAGATCAACCTCGTGAGGATCGCCCGCACGGTGACGCAGGCCTTCCTCCTCTGCCGCCACCGCCAAGGAGGAACGAAGGCCAACATCAAGACAAGGGGGCTGGGGTCTTCCAGGAGCCGCCCGCGATCGCTTGCATCTTGGGTGGCGCGCAGGCCCCAGCCTCACAGCGCATCTTCAAGCAGTTTGCTCACAAGGTGAATGCAGTCCTCCCCAAGCTTGAGGCCACGCGCCCTCTCAGGTGGTCTGCGTGCGCTATCACATTCAGCTCAGCGGATCAGCTCAAGTGCGCGACAACGGCCAGAGTTCTCCCGATGATTTGCTCCCGGTCATCAGCAACGTGCAGGTCACCAAGACCCTCATTGACGGCGGAGCAGGACTCAACGTCATGTCCGTCGAGACATTCGACAATCTCCAAGTGCCGTACGATCATCTTCAGCCAACCAAGCCCTTCTTAGGAGTCACTAAAGGTTCCACTGTTCAAATAGGGCAGGTTCGCCTTCCAGTCACCTTCGGGCAGCGGAACAACTACCGCACCGAGCTCATCGACTTCAACGTCGCCCACATCCGTCTGCCATACAACGCCATCCTCGGGTACTGAGCCCTGGCCAAGTTCATGGCAGTGACTCACCATGGATACAATGTCCTCAAGATGCCAGGAAGCGATGGAGTCATCACCGTAACCTGTGAAGAAAGGGACGCAGTGTGTTCACTTGAGCGCGCATTCCAAACCGCAGCAATCGAAGACCCGGACCACAGGAACGGAAGACTTCCTGAGGCGACCCTTAAGAAGAAGAAGGTTTCGCCTGGCCCAAGCCATAAGGAGGCAGGCGCCTCCAGAGGTGTTGCGTCAGGATCTGCGCCCAATCAGGGAGCGCCACCCTCTCTCACATAGGAAGGCGTGCCCGGCGCCCTCCTCAGGCAGGGCTCAGGGGCTCTTTCTTGGGGAGCCACCGACCTTGCCAAGGTCGCGAGGGAGGCGCTCGGGCACCACTTGGAGGGGTGCTTCCAAGCACGTTTCCCTTAGGAAGGTACAAGGCAAGGAAGACCAAACCCTCAGGAGTTCATCGCAAGAAACACCCAGGAGCTACAGGAGTCGAGAGTCATGCGCGGTAGCCGCCGCTTGCCCACCGTAGCCCCACATCCAGGCGAGGATGGTGGGCTGCACATCTGCGTTGACGTGCCAAGGCTCAACCGAGCCGCGTCTCAGGAGTGCTTCTGGCCTTCGCGCGTGGGGTGTTGCGAGGGTCCGCCTCACAGCTATGTTCGCATGCCTTTCGGCCAGCCGAACGCGGTCGCCGCTCATCAGCGCCTGCTGAGGAGCATTCTAGAGGCCCAGGAGGTCAGGCATCGTGCGGTCCTGGCGGAGATGGAGATGGCCCTCGGAGACCCACCTGCGCCTCCGGAGCCTCTCGAGGCTCCTGGGCCTGGGGGCTCGTGAGGGTCGACGTCATCATCGTGCATCGCCCACTTCTTCAACATCACTTCATCTTCAACGGCACCAGGTGACATCTTTCTAAGTTCCGTTTTTAGCTGGGAGCGCCCATAGGGCTACATCATTCCTAGGTCGCATGGGTCCGTCCCTGCGGCATGTATCCGTTTTGCTTATGCTCTTTACTTATCTTGTTGGGGGTGCCCCTCAGGCTGCATCAACCCCGAGTTGCTCGGGCCTGGCCCAGCGGTGTTTGCTTTTCCCGCGTCTACTTAAAATGAATTTCCTCCTGCGTGCTTAACGTACTCGACCTAATCGCCTGCTCGATTGACGCCTACCTACGGAGCCGCTCGCTCTGGCACGGCATTTGTGCACGGGTCCATCCCTGCAATGCCGATAAATCTGAGTGGTCGAGCTCTGGCCGCGGCAGACCCGCAAGGCGCCACCTCACCAGGCCCTCAGTGCCCCAATCACTTCCCCGGAGCGACAAAAGGTTGGCTGGCAACCATAACGACAGGTCTTGTTTCTCTTCATGATTGGTGTGCAAGACCTACTCCTGGAGCAACGCTAGGGACGTCGCGAGCTGTCTTTCCCTCTCTCCGGCACGGACCGCTTGCACGTTAAAAGGGGGGCGCCTGAGCATCGTGACTCATGGGCTCCTACTGGCTCTCCAGCCCTCACCCCCTAGCCTTGACCCACGGCATCGCGACCTGTCATACCAGCGGCGGCTGAGCTCACTCGAGGCCCAGGACCTGAGGACATAGAGCATTAAGGAAAGTGCGGGGGAGTGGGAAGAAGCTCGTGAGGACCTAACCCAGCAGTGCCTCAGCTGCCACCACTCGGGCCGGGCGCTTCATCGAGGAACTACACCAAACTCAAGAGATAAGTCACGCCCTTACAGGAGTTGGACCAACCCAGCGCCAAACCCTCTCCCAGTGCGGCTCTGTCATGGCGACATTGCCTACCTTTCTCGCCCAGCGAGGGCTGCTTGAGCGCTAAAGGGGACCTCCCGAGCATCGCGACTCGGGGGCTCTTACCGGACCTCGGGCCGCTCACCTCCTGGCCTTGACCACGGCATCGCGACCTGGCATACCAGCGACGGCTGAAGCCTGCCTGGGGACTGGGACCTGTTAGCGTAGAGCGCCAAGTCCTCGTAAGGATAGAAAGGGGGAGCCGAGCCGAGACAGGACAAGCACCTCGCATTGATTCATATTAAGGATATAATGTTCACAAAAGACATGGCAGGCGCCTTACATACCCCCACGGGGTGTTGCTTCGATTCCTCGCAGGGAACAAAAGTACTAATCCTAAGGAACGCTAATCGCCCTCACCTCCGCAAGGGACGCCATCATCAACAGTGGGCTGCCCAACATCGGCGCCAACCCCATCCAGATTAGTGGCGTCGGCGGCTGGACGGAGCTGCCCCGCTCCGAGCACGGCGCGAGCTCGGGGGCTCGTAGCTGTCGTCGCTCGTCTCCGGAGTCGCGAGGAGCTCGGGGGAGCCGCTGGATTCCCCAGCTCCTCCACTGCTGCCTGAAGAGCTGCTGGAGGACCGATGGGCGGGCCAAGTCCTCGCCAGTTCGTTGCCCCTGCCGCTCTTCCTGGGGCAGCACTCCAGCCGGTGTCCTTCAGCATTGAAGACATTGAAGAACATCAGGGAGGCGCCATCGTATTCAAGATGAATTACGAGGGCACCTACCGTCCGGCAGACCTGGGTGATTTCGCCCCAGCCCCGGGTCATGAAGACCTTGCCCGGAGCGACGACCGCAACCTCCGCTCCGGTTGCAAGGGTACTGTAGTCAGCGTGCTGCAGCCAGAGCTCCAGAGCCCCGCTCGGCGGCATATCGAAGGCGAAGCAAGGAGGAAGGCGAATCCAAGAGCTTGGAGGCATGGCGGCGTGGAGCACGAGCTCACGAGACGAGCGCTCGGCGTGGACTCCAGGAGGAATGACGCGCACCATAGTGACTCGCCGGCGTCGACGGCGGCACCGTCGATGTCGCTCGACGCCTTCTCCCCTAGGACCCACGACGCGGGCGTACAAGGGTAGCAGAAACCCAGGCGGCGGCCGCTCGTACCAGGGCCTCGATGCATCCTACTGAGCACCCTCATCTCGGTGCCAGAGGACCAGTCGCTTCTTCCGCGGAAGTGGGTCAGGACCCTCTCGGGGGGACTTTCCCTTCTCTTCTGCAGAAAACCGGCGGATTGGTGCCATTGGCGTAAGGAGGAGCAAGAACAAGGAAGAAGAAGGAAAGGAGCAGCAGGAAGGGATGGACTGAAGGGGCTCGCGTTGCCCCGTACTTATAGCCGGAGGAGGCCAACCGCCGAGCACCACGATCACAGGTAATCATGACCGGTTTCTCTGCATGCAGGGACTTGTCAAGTCGTGCGGTCGCCGAGGCATCATGGGGAAGCGCATACACCCACGTCCAATCAATCGCCACACGGCGCCCAAGGCCGCAGGCTGTTGAGGCCCACGGCGCTTCGCGCTCGCCCCTTCGCTTCCCTGCTAGGCCAAGCCCGGGCACGCCTTGGAACCGGGGGCTGCTGTCGGTGTTCTGGGAATGGGGGTCCCCGGACTTGCCTGTCTGCGGCCTGCGGCATGGCTCAAGTGGGGGCCCAGCGCGGCCCATCCTCATCAGCTCAAGCTCAAGACCCTCGCGAGGGGCCAAGCCTCGCGGGGCGGACGACAGAAAGCTTCCTCAGAGGCAGCCTCATCAGGCAGGCTCGCGAGGAGGTGGAGAGATCAAGGCAGGGGTACCTCGCAAGGAGCCCGTGACGCAAGCCATGACGATCAAGACCAGGCGGGCGCCAGGCGGGCGCCGGCCGCGCAGTGTCCTTGTTTCCCCTTTGGTGCAAAGGGGGCAAGCACAGGCCAAGGCATCGGGCAAAGGTTACCATTCCGATGCAACAAGACCAAGACCAGCAGAGCGGCAAGATGGAGGTCACCGTGGAGCCCAAGACGGCATCATCACCAGTGCTTTTGGCAGCCGAAGACCACCTTTGGTCAGGATAACTTGTACTAGATGTTCCCCTTCAAAATGGCCAATTGTTGACGCCCTTCCCGCTCATTATTTGGGGAGAGGCCCAGGGCCTCTATAAATAGAGCTAGCCACCACAGAGAAAGGAGAGGAAGGGAGAAGAAAGGAGAGGGGAGAGAGAGAGTGATCTGATAGAACCCTACCAAAGGGGGGAGATCTGATAGGACCCTAGCAGAGACAGAGAGAGAGGTGACTGAACTCACCCAAGCAGTTCATCGCACCAGCTCAAGAACACCTCTCGTGAGGCTGTTCTTCCCTTGTACTGTTCATCGTCAGCCCCTGAGGCAATCCACCACACCACACACTGGAGTAGGGTATTACACCACAACGGTGGCCTGAACCAGTATAAACCTCGTGTCCCTTGTGTTGTTCGTTGTTTCCAGCTTATATCACGTGAGGAGATTGGACGTAGATCGGTAGGGGAGAGATCTCCGCGTGCAACCTAGTGTTCGAACCTCAAGGGTCTGCTGGAACCCGAAATCCGACAATATGTGCTTTGGGAAAGTCCAATTAAACATCTTGATCTATCTCTAAAGATCTTGATGCCCAATATATAAGTAGCTTCACCGAGGTCTTTCATTGAAATTTCTTATTCAAGTATCTTTTTATGCTATCCAGAAATTCTGTATTATTTCCATCAACAATATGTCATCCACATATAATATTAGAAATGCTACAGAGCTCCCAGTCACCTTCTTATAAATACAGGCTTCTCCAAAAGTCTGTATAAAACCATTTGCTTTGATCACACTATCAAAGTGTATATTCCAACTCTGAGAGGCTTGCACCAATCCATAAATGGATCACTAGAGCTTACACACTTTGTTAGCACCTTTAGGATCGACAAAACCTTGTGGTTGCATCATATACAACTCTTCTTTAATATATCCATTAAGGCATGCAGTTTTGGCATCCATTTGCCAAATTTTATAATCATAAAATGTGGCAATTGCTAACATGATTCGGACAAACTTAAGCATCACTATGGGTGAGAAGGTATCACCGTAGTCAAATCCTTGAACATGTCGAAAAGCTTTCTCAACAAGTCGAGCTTTGTAGATAGTAAAATTACCATCAGCGTCAGTCTTCTTCTTGAAGATCCATTTATTCTCTATGGCTTGCCCATCATCAGGCAAGTCAACCAAAGTCCACACTTTGTTCTCATACATGGATCTCGTCTCAGATTTCATGGCCTCAACCCATTTTGCAGAATCTGGGCTCATCATCGCTTCCTCATAGTTCGTAGGTTCGTCATGTTCAAGTAACATGACCTCCAGAACAGGATTACCATACCACTCTGGTGCGGATCGTACTCTGGTTGACCTACGAGGTTCAGTAATAACTTGATCAGAAGTTTCATGATCATCATCATTAGCTTCCTCACTGATTGGTGTAGGAATCAATAGAACTGATTTCTATGATGGACTACTTTCCAATAAGGGAGAATGTACAATTACCTCATCGAGTTCTACTTTCCTCCCACTCACTTCTTTCGAGAGAAACTCCTTCTCTAGAAAGGATCCATTCTTAGCAACGAATATCTTGCCTTTGGATCTTTGATAGAAGGTGTACCCAACAGTCTCCTTTGGGTATCCTATGAAGACACATTTCTCCGATTTGGGTTCGAGCTTATCAGGTTGAAGCTTTTTCACATAAGTATCGCAGCCCCAAACTAGAAAAAATGACAGCTTAGGTTTCTTGCCAAACCACAGTTCATATGGTATCGTCTCAACGGATTTAGATGGTGCCCTATTTAACGTGAATGTAGCCGTCTATAAAGCATAACCCAAAAATGATAGCGGTAAATCAGTAAGAGACATCATAGATCGCCCCATATCTAATAAAGTACGGTTACGACGTTGGGGCACACTATTACGCTATGATGTTCTAGGTGGCATGAGTTGCGAAACTATTCCACATTGTTTCAAATGAAGACCAACCCCATAACTCAAATATTCACCTCCATGATCAGATCATAGAAACTTTGTTTTCTTGTTACGATGATTTTCCACTTCACTCTGAAATCCTTTGAACTTTTCAAATGTTTCAGACTTATGTTTCATTAAGTAGATATACCCATATCTGCTCAAATCATCTATGAAGGTCAGAAAATAACGATACCCATCGCGAGCCTCAACACTCATCAGACCGCATACATTAGTATGTATTATTTCCAATAAGTCATTTGCTCGCTACATTGTTCCAGAGAATAGAGTCTTAGTCATCTTGTCCATGAGGCATGGTTCGCAAGCATCAAGTGATTCATAATAAAGTGATTCCAAAATCCCATCAGCATGGAGTTTCTTCATGCGCTTTACACCACTATGACCTAAACGGCAGTGCCACAAATAAGTTGCACTATCATTATTGACCTTGCATCTTTTGGCTTCAATACTATGAATATGTGTATCACTACAATCGAGATTCAACAAAAATAGACCACTCATCAAGTGTGCATGACCATAAAAGATATTACTCATATAAATAGAACAACCATTATTCTCTGATTTAAATGAATAACCATCTCACATCAAACAAGATCCAGATATAATGTTCATGCTCAACGCTGGCACCAAATAACAATTATTTAGGTCTGAAACTAATCCCGACGGTAGATGTAGAGGTAGCTGCTGACTGCGATCACATCGACTTTGGAACCATTTACCACGTGCATCGTCACCTCGTCCTTAGCCAATCTTCGTTTAATCTGTAGCCCCTGTTTCGAGTTGCAAATATGAGCAACAGAACCAGTATCAAATACCTAGGCACTACTACGAGCATTAGTAAGGTACACGTCAATAACATGTATATCAAATATACCTTTCACTTTGCCATCCTTCTTATCCGCCAAATACTTCGGGCAGTTCCACTTCCAGTGACCAGTCCCTTTGAAGTAGAAGCACTCAGTCTCTAGCTTAAGTCTAGACATGGGCTTCTTCACTTGAGCAGCAACTTGCTTGCCGTTCGTCTTGAAGTTCCCCTTCTTACCTTTGCCATTTTCTTGAAACTAGTGGTCTTGTTAACCATCAACACTTGATGCTCCTCCTTGATTTCTACCTCTGCAGCCTTTAGCATTGCGAAGAGCTCAGGAATTGTCTTATACATCCCTTGCATATTATAGTTCATCACGAAGCTTTTGTAGCTTGGTAGCAGTGATTGAAGAACTCTGTCAATGACACTATCACTAGGAAGATTAACTCCAAGTTGAGTCAAGTGGTTGTGGTACCCAGACATTCTGAGTATATGTTCACTGACAGAACTATTCTCCTCCATTTTGCAGTTATAGAACTTATTAGAGACTTCATATCTCTCAATTCGTGCGTTTGCTTGAAATATTAACTTCAACTCCTGGAACATCTCATATGCTCCATGACGTTCAAAACGTCTTTGAAGTCCTGATTATAAGCCGTAAAGCATGGCACAATGAACTATCGAGTAGTCATCAGCTTTGCTCTACCAGACGTTCACAACGTCTGGAGTTGCTCCTGCAACGGGTCTTGCACCTAGTGGTGCTTCCAGGACGTAATTCTTCTGTGCATCAATGAGGATAATCCTCAAGTTACAGACCCAGTCTGTGTAGTTGCTACCATCATCTTTCAACTTACCTTTCTCTGGGAACGCATTAAAATTCAAGGGAACGGTAGCACGGGCCATTGATCTACAATAACATAGACATGCAAAATACTATCAGGTACTATGTTCATGATAAATTAAAATTCAATTAATCATATTACTTAAGAACTCCCATATCAACTAAACCATGTCCGATCATCACGTGAGATGGAGTAGTTTCCAATGGTGAACATCACTATGTTGATCATATCTAGTATATGATTCATGTTCGACCTTTCGTTCTCAGTGTTCTAAGGCCATATCTGCACGTGCAAAACTGGCTTGCACCCATTATATGTGAACATAGAGCTTATCACACCCGATCATCACGTGGTGTCTCGCCACGATGAACTATAGCAACATGCATACTCAAGGAGAACACTTGTACCTTGAAATTTAGTGAGGGATCATATTATAATGCTACCGTCGTACTAAGCAAAATAGGATGCATAAAGGATAAACATCACATGCAGTCAAAATATGTAACATGATATGGTCAACATCATCATGTGCCTTTGATCTCCATCTCCAAAGCACCGTCATGATATCCCTCGTCACCGGCTTGACACCTTGATCTCCATCGTAGCATCATTGTCGTCTCGCCAACTATTGCCTCCACGACTATCTCTACCGCTTAGTGATAAAGTAAAACAATTACATGGCGATTGCATTTCATACAATAAAGCGACAACCATAAGGCTCCTGCCAGTTGCCGATAAATTTTACAAAACATGATCATCTCATACAACAATTTATATCTCATCACGTCTTAACTATATCACATCACAACATGCCCTGCAAAAACAAGTTAGACGTCCTCTACTTTGTTTTTACAAGTTTTACGTGGCTGCTACGGGCTTCTAGAAAGAACCGTTCTTACCTACGCATCAAAACCACAATGATTTTTCAACAAGTGTGCTATTTTAACCTTCAACAAGGACCGGCCGTAGTCAAACTCGATTCAACCAAAGTTGGAGAAACAGACACCCGCCAGCCACTTGTGTGCGAATCATGTCGGTAGAACCAGTCTCATGAACACAGTCGTGTAATGTCGGTCTGAGCCACTTCATCCAACAATACCGCCGAATCAAAGTAAGACGTTGGTGGTAAGCAGTATAACTATTATTGCCTATAACTCTTTGTTTTCTACTTGTGCATATAACATCTACGCATAGACCTGGCTCTGATACCACTATTGGGGAACGCATTATTTCAAAAAAAATCCTATGGTCACGCAAGATCTATCTAGGAGATGCATAGCAACGAGAGGGGAGAGTGTGTCTACATACCCTCGTAGACCAAAAGAGGAAGTGTTTAGTAACATGGTTGATGTAGTCGAACGTCTTCACGATCCAACCGATCCTAGCATCGAACATACGACACCTCCGTGTTCAGCACACGTTCAGAACGATGATGTCCCTCGAGCTCTTGATCCAGTTGAGGATGAGGGAGAGTTCCGTCAGCACGACGGCGTGGCGATGGTGATGATGAAGTTACCGGCGCAGGGCTTTGCCTAAGCACTACGATGATATGACCAAGGTGGTAAACTGTGGAGGGGGCACCGCACATGGCTAAGAGATGTATGTTGTGCCTTTAGGGTGCCCCCCGCCTCCGTATATAAAGGGGGGAGGAGGAGGAGGTCGACCCCCTAGGGGCGTGCCAAGTGTGGGGAGTCCTACTAGGACTCCCTAGTCCTAGTAGGATTCCCCTCTCCTTTTTTTCCTTTTCCGGAGTAGCAAAGGGGTAAGAGAGAAGGAGTAGGAGAGGGGAGGGGGGCGCCGCCCCCACCCCTTGACCAATTCAGATTGGCAAGGGGGGTCGCACGCCACCTCCTATGGCCGGCCCTCTCTCCTCCACTAAGGCCCATGTTGGCCCATTATCTTCCCAGGGGTCCGGTAACCCTCGGTACTCCGAAACTTCCCGAAACCATTCCGGTGTTCGAATGTAACCTTCCAATATATGAATCTTTACCTCTCGACCATTTTGAGACTCCTCGTCATGTCCGGGATCTCTTCTGGGACTCTGAACAAACTTCTGTCATCAAATCACATAACTCATAATACAAATCGTCATCGAGCGTTAAGCGTGCGGACCCTACGGGTTCGAGAACTATGTAGACATGACCAAGACATATCTCCGGTGAATAACCAATAGTGGAACATGGATGCTCATATTGGCTCCTACATATTCTACGAAGATCTTTATCGGTCAAACCGCATAACAACATGTGTCATTCCCTTTGTCATCGATATGTTACTTGCCCGAGATTCGATTGTGGTATCATCATACCTAGTTCAATCTCGTTACCGGCAAGTCTCTTTACTCGTTTCATAATGCATCATCCCACAACTAACTCATTAGTCACATTGCTTGCAAGGCTTATAGTGATGTGCATTACCGAGAGGGCCCAGAGATACCTCTCCAATACATGGAGTGACAAATCCTAATCTCGATCTATGCCAACTCAACAAACACCATTGGAGACACCTATAGAGAGTCTTTATAATCACCTAGTTACGTTGTGATGTTTGATAGCACACAAAGTGTTCGTCCGGTATTCGGGAGTTGCATAATCTCATAGTCAGAGGAATATGTATAAGTCATGAAGAAAGCAATAGCAATAAAACTAAACGATCATTATGCTAAGCTAATGGATTGGTCTTGTCCATCACATCATTCTTTAATGATGTGATCCTATTCATCAAATGACAACACATGTCTATGGTGAGGAAACTTAACCATCTTTGATTAACGAGCTAGTCTTCTAGAGGCATACTAGGGACACTTTGTTTGTCTATGTATTCACACATGTACTAAGTTTCCGGTTAATACAATTCTAGCATGAATAATAAAAAAATTATCAAAATATAAGGAAATATAAATAACAACTTTATTATTGCCTCTAGACCATATTTCCTTCACTAGCAATTGTTCCATATAAACCGCCTATTGTTCAGCCTCAGCAGATCTTCATTGGCATGGTTTGTGTTGTTGAGGGCCTAGCACTCCCCCCTGAGATGATTTGGACAATGACTTCTCTCAATATTTTGCCTGAGTTTGATGTTCTGGAGGTGCATCATCCTATTTTCTACAAACCAATAGGGACGATGATCTATTCCAAACGAGCATGGAGTATTACTTTTGATGTGGATCTCATGGCCTCTAAGCAGATCAAGCCTATGGAATCTAGCTCAAAGACTCATGAGGTGATTACGCTCCCTCAATGGCCAGTGTCAAGGGCCCTATTTATTGATCAAGCTCCTTCTATTGATGAATGTGCTAATGGCAGCCCCACTGTTTTCTCTGCTAAAAAAGTGAAGGCACTGAAGAATAAGGGCAAAAAGAAATTGGATGTACCTATTGTGGAAACAATAGTTAGACGCTGCACCCGGAGCTCTGCTCGGCGGGATGGTTTCAAACAGGTCTTTGAAGAATTTCGCCCGCAGCCCAGGAAGAAGAGGCTTAGAGCTAATCCTATGACAGCCTCTCCCAAGGCCCATCAAAGCAGCCCAAGGACTTCCACACCCCAGCAAAGCGATCAGCTGGTGGTTCCACCCGAAACTCTAATTGAAATTTTGCATAGTGCTGGGAAGCAACTGGAGATGGATCCAGCATTGCTCACGTAGGAGAACCTTATGGCTGCTCCTTAGGAGGACCCGACCTCAGTGTCTGAATGATGATGTGTTCTATTTATGCATCTCATGGGCTTGTCGGGCCCTTTAAAATTGCTAGTGATCTTAGTTTTTATCTGCTACTTATGTTGCTTGGTAGTGGAACGAGTGAACTGTTTATTTTGTGGGGAACCTCGCTTTTCATGTGCACCACTATGTGTTGTACTTTTGTTGTTTGGACCATGTTTGTTAAACATGAATTAATATTCTAACCAAAGTTGGAAGGTTCTTTGCTGGAATGTGAGGGCACTTAACCCTGATCTACGCTAGCGAGCAGTCAAAGAAAAGATCAATGAGAGTCAATGCGTGGTTGTATGTCTACAAGAAACAAAGCTATTTGAATGTGAATGTCGGTTAATGAGAAACATATGCCCTACTCGGTTTGATCAGTTCATAGAATCTCCCTCAAGAGGGGCCTCGGGTGGTCTGTTAATTGCATGGAGATCAGATTGTTTCATTGTTCCTTTAGTAGAGATTAAACCTTACAGTATTGTGGTTAACTTCACCTCGGTGCACAATAATGATTGATGGACATTGGTTAATGTCTATAGCCCTAGTCAAGGGGAATTGAGGGATGACTTTCTGTAGTGGTTCTATAATCTAAATATTGACCCTCAAGCAAACTGGATGATTTTGCGGGATTTCAACTTCATTAGGTCATGGGACAATAGAAATTTGCCAGGGGGTGTCAATGACATGTTCATTTTCAATGAAATCATAGGCCATCTTGGTTTTCTTGAGTTGCCCCTAAAAAGGTAGGATATACACTTGGTCAAATATGCAAGATTCCCCTCTGTTGGAGCAGTTAGATTGGATCTTTACCTCTGCAAATTGGATTGATTCGTATCCAATGTCACAAGTAGTTCCCCTAGATAGAACCACTTCTGATCATGTACCTTTCCTGGTTTCTATTTCTACCACTATACCCAAGGCTAACATTTTCAGGTTTGAGAACTACTGGACTGAGCAGCCTGGTTTCTTGTGTTCAGCAGTCCTGGTCACAACCTTCTCCAAAGCAACACATCATTGCCATCATTTCAGATAAGTTAAAGGCACTGAGAAAGGCTTTAAAGCACTAGCAAAAAGGAATATTACATATCAAAAACCTGATTGAGAAATGTAATTGGGTTATCTGTTGGATTGACAGCTTGGAAGATTGTAGGCCTCTATTCAGATAGGAGTTCAATTTCAGGAAGCTCGTGAAATTACACCATGCACATTTAGTGCATTTGCAGTGTGTCTACTGGAAAAAAGATGCACCATCAGATATATCAAGGTAGGGGAAGAAAACTCAAATTTCTTCCAAGCAATGGCATCTGAAAGGCATAGGAGAAACTCAATTGCCTCTTTGACTCTGATGGATGGACCTGACACTTCCCAACATCATATCATTGCTGATACTTTTCATAAAGCTTTCCAGGAAAGAATGGGCAGGGCCAAGGGTATTAGTATGGGTTTAAACTTGGATAACCTCATTTAGAGGGTACCGGCATTGGAAGTTCTTGCGAAACCTTTTGGAAAAGAGGAAATTGAGCAGGTGCTGAAGGATATGCCAGTGGATAAATCACCTAGGCCTGATGGATTTAATGGTCTCTTCTTCAAGAAATACCGCCACATTATTTCTCAAGAATTCCTCAACCTGGCACATGAGTTTCATGCAGGGAGAGCCAAGTTGGAGAACATTAATGATTCTTTAATTGTGCTGGTACCTAAATCCCTTACTCCTGAGAGGGTGGGTGATTACAGGCCCATATCTCTCACTAGCTTTGGGCTAAAACTGTTAACAAAGATTGCTGCCAACAGGTTCCAACAAGAGATTTTGAGGTGTATTCACAAGAATCGATATGGTTTCATTAAAAGAAGAACAATTCAAGATTGTCTTGCCTGGATTTTTGAGTACATACATCAATGCAAGCAGTCAAAGAAGCCCATAATACTTTCTAAGTTGGATTTTGAGAAGGCTTTTGATTTATATTGACCATGAGGTTATCCTTAAAATCTTGCAGGCCAAGGGCTTCCCTCACAAGTGGATTTCTTGGGTCAAAGAGTAGCTTTCTTCTGGAACATCCTCTATGCTGGTAAATAGGGTTCCTGGCAGGCACTTCAAATGCAAATGTGGGTTCAGGCAGGGAGACCCCCTATCTCCTTTGTTATTTGTTTTAGCAGCAGATATCCTTCAGTCTATGTTAAATGATATGGTCCAGAAGGGTCTCCTTACATTACCAATTCCATCACATGATCTTGAATTCCCAGTTTTCCAATATGCACATGACACTATTTTATTTATCTCTGCTCGGAGTGATCAGTTGGTGGTCCTAAAGGAGGCTCTTATGATCTTTTCACAATCTACAGTCCTGAAAATAAATTTTCACAAATCCTCAATGATCCCTATCAATGTGGACAGTAACCTGGCAACAGATTTGGCTAGTATTCTTGGTTGTAAAATAGCGACAATGCCCTTTACTTACCTTGGTTTGCCACATGGGACTACAATACCCAGGATTGCTGATTTCATGCCATTGGTTGATTCTATGGAGAGGAGGCTCACTACCATCTCATGGTTTTTGCCCCAGGGGCAAGATTGCAACTTCTCAATTCTATAATATCCTCAATGCCAAAAAATTCTTATGCATCTTACAAATCCCACCTGGTATTATGAAACAATTGGGAAGGATACAAAGACAGTGCTTATGGAGGAAGTATGGACAGGAAACTCGCCACTCTTTGGCTGCTTGGCCTCTGGTATGCAGACCCAAGAACAAGGGTGGTCTGGCCATCTTAAATCTCAGTGTGCAAAATGATGCCTTGTTGATCAAACATGTGCCGAAATTTTATAACAAGGAAGATGTTCCATGGGTGCAACTCATATGGAGCTACTACTATTTTGGTAGGGTTTCTCATGACACTACCTTGTGTGGCTCCTTTTGGTGGATAGATGCCTCCAAGCTTCTGGATAAATTCAGACTTGTATCTATACTTCAAGTCAACAGTCGGGATACTGTTTTGTTTTGGAGGGACAGCTGGGCTCTTGATAACAACAGTTTGCTCCTTCAAGATAGGTTCAAAAGGCTTTTCTCCTACTGTTTGGATAAAACATATCAGTGCAGCAAGTTCTGAATGTTGAGAACCTTCTATGCCTTTTTCAACTGCCACTATCTGAATAGGCATATGTGGAGCTTCAATGCCTGTCACACTGCATGGATAAAGATCCTAGAGATAGAATGTTGCTTGATTGCTGGTCTTAGAATGCCTGTCACACTGCCAAGAAGTATTATGATCTGCTTCATACGCCCATTGTGGACAATCCTACTCTGAATTGGATATGGAAGAGCTATTGTACTAAGTCTATTATTTTTTTGCATGGCTAGTAGTTATGGATTGAGTCAACACCAAAGATATGATATAAAGGAAGAATTGGAGAATTGAGGATGTCCCTGAATGTGTGTTATGCAGATCTAGATCTCTGGAAGATAGAAATCATCTGTTCTTCCAATGTAATTTTAGTGTTAGAGTATGGAACTACCTGCAGATCTATTGGTATTCCAGCTCTGATATGGTGGATATTGCAGTCCAAGCCAGAAAGGAGTTTGATAAACCTTTCTTTGTTGAAGTTGTTTTTTTAACTTGGTAGAGTATTTGGATGGTTATAATGATAAAATCTTAAGAAAGATTAGGCCAACTTTTGGTAAATGGAAGGCTGGATTCATTCATCATATATCCCTGATGGCACACAGGATTAAATCGAGACACAAGAAGGAACTTCTTCACTGGATTGCTTTCCTTCCACCTTGAGTTTTTTATCTTTTGCTTTCCTTTTTAGCATAGTTTAGATTTAGGTTTTTTTCTTGTGCTTCCACTACTTGTGGATTTGTCCTTCTGTACATATGACTTTGGTCTATATTTATTAATAAAATGTTGTGGGGCCATGCCCTGCAGTTTCCATGGTAAAAAATCACATGATTAATTATAACAAGACTTCTTCCATGTCCCCAAGAACAAATGTACCTACTCACAAAGCATGCTAATGTTCAAGATCAGAGGGGTATTGAATATCATTAAGGATCTGAACATACGATCCTCCACCAAATAAACCAACTAGCATCAACTACAAAGAGTAATCAACACTACTAGCAACCCATAGGTACCAATCTGAGGTTTTGGGACAAAGAATGAATACAAGAGATGAACTAGGGTTTGAGAGGAGATGTTGTTGCTGAATATGTTGATGAAGATTGACCCTTCCTCAATGAGAGGATCGTTGGTGATGACGATGGCTTCGATTTTCCCGTCCGGGAGGGAAGTTTCCCCGCCAGAATAGCTCTGTCAGAGCCCTAGATTGCTTCTGCCCAGGTTCCGCCTCGAGACGGCGGCGCTTCGTCCCGAAAGCTCTCTTCTGATTTTTTTTTCTAGGTTAAGCCCCTGCATATAGCAGAAGATGGGCACCAGATGATGGCCAGGGGGCCCACAAGCCCTAGGGGCACGCCCCCCAGGCTTGTGGCCACCTGGTGGGTCCCCTTGTGTTGTTTCTTCTCCTAATATTTTTTATATATTCCAAAATAATTCTCCATAAAGTTTCAAGACATTTGGAGTTTTGTATAATAGGTCTCTCATATTTGCCCCTTTCCGGTCCAGAATTCCAGCTGCTGGCATTCTCCCTCTTCATGTAAATCTTGTAAAATAAGAGAGAAAAGGCATAAGTATTGTACCATAATGTGAAATAACAACCCATAATGCAATAAATATCAAGATAAAAGCATGATGAAAAATGGACGTATCAACTCCCCCAAGCTTAGGCCTCTCTTGTCCTCAAGCGAAAGCCAAAATCGATAATCATGACCACATGTTTAGAGATAGAGGTGTCGATAAAAATAAAATACAGACATGAGGGAATCATGATCGTCTTTAGAAAAACAACATGAAGTGATAAATCATTCACAAGGTAAAGTATGAAGCATTAGCTTTATTGAAAACTAACAAACTATTATCTCAGTCATTAAAGCAATTGCAATTTATCATGATATCGGAAAGAGTCAATGTAATAGCTTTCATGTAGCAAGTCCACATACTCAACCATCTTTTAGTCTTTCATAATTGCTAACACTCACGCGGTATTTATGAGATCAAAGCCTGAATCGAACACAGAGAAAGATAGGGGCTTATAGTTTCACCTCCCAACCTTTTACCTCAGGGGTAACATCAACAATAATAGTTTATGATCACCTACATCCGATTGGATATACATGTCTGGATCTTTCCCCAACACATAGTGCTTACCAAAAATGAAAATTGTAAAAAGGAAGGGTGAAGATCACCATGACTCTTGTATAAAGGTAGGAGATAAAAATAAAAGATAGGCCCTTCGCAGAGGGAAGTAGAGGTTGTCATGTTCTTTTATGGTTGGATGCACGAAATCTTAGTGCACAAGAATGTCACTTTATATTGCCGCCTGTGATAAAGAACTTTATTATGCACTTCATCGCTTTTATTTCTTCCATATCACAAGTTCGTATAAAGTTTATTTTCTTCACACTAAAATATCATACATATTTAGAGAACAATTTTTATTGCTTGCACCGATGGCAACTTACTTGAAGGATCTTGCTCAATCAATAGGTAGATATATTGGACTCGCATGGCAAAACTAGGTTAATGGATGTTGGATGCACAAGTAGTATCTGTACTTGGTGCAAAAGATTTGGCTAGCATGAGATGAGAAGCAAGCTCAACATGTTGGAGGATACATGACAATATAACTTCTATTCGGATATAAGAAAACATAACTCATTATGTTGTCTTCCTTGTCCAGCATCAACTTATTAGCATATAATATTTCATGAGTTCTCACAATCATGAAAGATGTCCAAGGTAGTGTATTTATATGTGAAACCTCTCTTTCTTTACTACTTCCTATTAATTGCAACAATGACCAATACTATATGTTTGTCAACTCTCAACAAATTTTATTCAGCATACTCTTTATATGTGAAGTCATCACTCTCCATAAGATCATTATATAATATTTTTACTTCTTTATTCTTTTATTTTCCAAGATCAAGGCAAGAAAGCAAATCCCTCAACTCAAAACTACTATTTATTATATAACTCTCAGACTCGGTTACATAGATAGATCAAAAAGCAAAACTCAAAGACTAATCATACTAAAACTTTTATTCTACTAGATGATGATAAAACCAAAAGGATCGAACTAAGATAAACGGTAAAGATAAAGATGTTATGGTGATACGATATTGGGGCACCTCCCCCAAGCTTGGCACAAGACAATGGGAGTCCCATACACATGTAGTTAAGTCTCCTTGTTCGGAGGTGGTGATGATGAGGTTGATGATGTGGAAGGCTTGTACTCCGTCTTCCAAGGCATAGGCTCACCATCGTAAAAGGATGAACGAGTCTCCGGAATCCTCAAATCTACTGCCAAACTCATCCTCTTAAATCAGTATTCATACTCACAGTTTTGGTTTTGCAGGTCATAGATCTGGGCTTGGAGATGCTCGTTTTTTTCATAAAGCTTGAAGGTGGCCTCTCGAATATCCTTAGTGTCCAGCTTGTGGTCACGGGTGAATTATGTGATCATGGAGTGGTTGGCTTGAGTCCGCATTCCACCATCCCTTGGCACTTGAAGACTTCCTGCTCCATCGCTTCGAGCCTGGCCTCCATGCTTCCGGTCCTCCTTGGCCGTTGAACACCCCGGATGTCAAGCATCCCCTCACGCATCTCAATGGTTTGATGGTGTTGTAGCACCTCCGAAAGGTATGGGTTGATGACCTTCTCGTAGAACTTGTCCTAGGGAGCGCTTGGAGATGTCATGGCGATCTAGATATGTCAGAAAAACAACTCGAAACAAGAACAGAGGATATTGTTGTGATACGGTGGTCAAAACCTTTGGGAGATTATATAATGAATTTTTACCGTGCAAAACAAGTAATCTGGGAGAAAATGGATTCCGGAGGGCACACGAGGTGGCCACAAGCCTCAGAGGTGCGCCTAGGGCGTAGGGCGTTCCCCCACGGCTTGTCGCCTCCTCATGCGCTATTCGGACTACTTCTTATTTTTCTAATTTTTTAAATATTCCAAAACAAAGTAAAATTGCCATTGGAAAACTTTTGGAGTCGGTTTACTTACCGTATCACGTACCTATTCCTTTTCATGGTTACGGAGAATTCTGGAAGGTTTCCCTTATGTACTCCTCTGGTGTTATGGTATGAATTATATTAGTTTCAACATTTATGGGAGTACCTAAGATATAATGTTTGATTCTTTACCCATTCACCACCTTCGGGTTGTTGCCCTCGGCATTGTTGATCTTGATTGCACTAGAACGATAAACTTCCTTGATAATGTAAGGCCCTTCCTATTTAGAGAGAAGTTTTCCTACAAAAAATCTTAAACGAGAATTGTATGACAAGACATGATCACCTACATTTAGTTCATGCATTTGTATCCTTTTATCATGCCATCTTTTCACTTTTTCTTTGGATAATTTGGCATTTTCATAGGCTTGGGTTCTCCATTCATCGAGTGAGCTAATGTCAAATAACCTCTTCTCACCGACAAGCTTGAAATCATAGTTGAGTTCCTTGATTGCCCAATAAGCTTTATGTTCTAAATCAAGAGGTAAGTGACATGTTTTCCCATAAACCATTTTATATGGAGGACATACCCATAGGATTTTTATAAGCAGTTCTATAAGCCCATAGTGCATCATCAAGTTTCTTAGACCAATTCTTCCTAGATCTATTAACAGTCTTTTGCAAGATCAATTTTATTTCTTTGTTACTCATTTCTACTTGAACACTAGAGTGAGGATGATGTGGATATGCAATTCTATGGTTAACACATACTTAGCAATCAATTTACGGAAAGCGCCATGAATAAAGTGTGAACCACCATCAGTCATCAAATATCTAGGGACTCCAAACCTTGGAAATATAAATTTTTAACTATTTTAATAGAAGTGTCGTGATCAGCACTACTAGTTGGAATAGCTTCTACCCACTTAGTAACGTAATCAACAGCAACTAAAATATGAGTATACCCATTAGAGGATGGAAAAGGTACCATATAATCAAATCCCCAAACATCAAATGGTTCAATAACAAGTGAATAATTCATAGGCATTTCCCGATGTCTACTTGTATTACCAATTCTTTGACATTCATCACAAGACAAGACAAACTTGCGAGCATCTTTGAAGAGAGTAGGCCAATAAAACCAGATTGCAATACCTTATGTGCAGTTCTATCTCCAGCATGGTGTACTCCGTAAGCCTCAGAGTAACACTTGTGTAGGATTTGTCCATGTTCATGCTCAGGTACACAGCGCCTAATATCACCATCTACTCCTTTATAACGGTGTGGGTCATCCCAAAAGTAATGTCCTAAGTCATAGAAAAACTTTTTCTTTTGTTGGTACGTAAAACTAGGTGGTATAAATTTAGCAACAATATAATTTGCATATTCGGCATACCAAGGAGTACTACGCGAAGCATTTACAACAACTAACTGTTCATCAGGAAAGCTATCATCAATAGCTAGTGGGTCATCAAGAATATTTTCTAAACTAGACAAGTTAACTGCTATAGGGTTCACAACTCCATTCCTATCAGTAATATGCCAATCAAATTATTGTAGCAAGAGAACCCACCTAATGAGTCTAGGTTTAGCATCTTTATTTTCCATGAGGTATTTAATAGAAGCATGATCGGTGTGAACAATCACTTTGGAATCAACAATATAAGATCTGAATTTATCACAAGCAAACACAAGTGCTAAAAAATATTTTTCAGTAGTAGCATAATTTCTTTGAGCATTGTCTAGAGTTTTACTAGCATAATGGATAACATTTAATTTCTTATCAAATCTTTGTCCAAGAACATCACCAACAACTTAATCACTAGCATCACACATAATTTCAAAGGGTATGTTTGATACGTCCATTTTGCATCATGCTTTTATATCGATATTTATTGCATTATGGGCTGTTATTACACATTATGTCACAATACTTATGCCTATTCTCTCTTATTTTACAAGGTTTGCACGAAGAGGGAGAATGTTGGCAGCTGGAATTCTGGGCTTGAAAAGGAGCAAATATTAGAGACCTATTCTGCCCAACTACAAAAGTCCTGAAACTCCACGGAAGTCTGTTTTAGAATATATAAAAAATATTGGATGAAGAAAGCACCAGAGGGGGGCCAACCACCATCCACGAGGGTGGGGGCGCGCTCTACCCCCCTGGGCGCGCCCCCTGTCTCGTGGGCCCCAGGTAGGCCTCCGGTGCCCATATTTTGCTATATGAAGTCTTTCATCCTGGAAAAATAGGAAGGAAGCTTTCGGGGCGAAGCACCGCCGTCTTGAGGCGGAACCTTCGCATAACCAATCTAGGGCACCGACAGAGCTGTTCTGCCGGGGAAACATCCCTCCGGGAGGGGGAAATTGTCACCATCGTCATCACCATAGATCCTCTCATCGGGAGGGGATCAATCTCCATCAACATCTTCACCAACACTATCTCCTCTCAAACCCTAGTTCATCTCTTGTATCCGATCTTTGTTTCAAATCCTTAGATTGGTACCTGTGGGTTGCTAGTAGTGTTGATTACTCCCTGTAGTTGATGCTAGTTGGTTTATTTTGTGGAAGATCATATGTTCAGATCCTTTATGCATATTAATGCCCCTCTAATTATGAACGTGAATATGATTTGTGAGTAGTTACGTTTGTTCCTGAGGACATGGGAGAAGTCTTGCTATAAGTAGTCATGTGAATTTGGTATTCGTTCGATATTTTGATCAGATGTATGTTGTCTCTCCTCTAGTGGTATCATGTGAAAGTCGACTACATGACACTTCACCATTATTTCATCCTAGGGGGAAGGCATTGGCAAGTAATAAGTATATTATGGGTTGCTAGAGTGACAGAAGCTTAAACCCTAGTTTATGTGTTGCTTCATAAGGGGCTGATTTGGATCCACATGTTTCATGCTATGGTTAGGTTTACCTTAATACTTGTCCAAGGAAGGGCAGTACCCAAGCACCGGTCCACCCACATATCAAATAATCAAAGTAACGAACGTGAATCATATGAGCGTGATGAAAATTAGCTTGACGATAATTCCCATGTGTCCTCGGGAGTGCTTTCCTTTATATAAGAGTTTATCCAGGCTTGTCCTTTGCTACAAAAAGGATTGGACCATCTTGCTGCACCTTATTTACTTTTATTACTTGTTACCCATTACAAATTATGTTATCACAAAACTATCTGTTACCGATAATGTCAGTGCTGGCAGAGAATACCTTACTGAAAAGTGCTTATCATTTCCTTCTGCTCCTCGTTGGGTACGACACTCTTACTTATCAAAAGGACTATGATAGATCCCCTATACTTGTGGGTCATCAAGACTCTTTTATGGCGCCATTGCCGGGTAGTGAAGAGCCTTTGGTAGGTGGAATTTGGTAAGGAAAAATTTATAGTGTGCTGAAATTTACTGTCACTTGTTACTATGGAAAGTAATCCTTTGAGGGGCTTGTTCGGGATATCTTCAACCCGACCAGTAGAGCAAAGAGTTTCTCCTCAACCTACTGAAAATGTTTACTTTGAAATTCCTTTGGGTATGATAGAGAAACTACTAGCAATCCTTTTACAGGAGATGGAACATTGCATCCCGATTTGCACCTAATCTATGTGGATGAAGTTTGTGGATTATTTAAGCTTGCAGGTATGCCCAAGGATGTTATCAAGAAGAAGGTCTTCCCTTTATCTTTGAAGTGAAAGACATTGACATGGTTTAGGCTATGTGATGATATTGGATCATGGAACTACAACCGATTGAAATTGGAATTTCATTAGAAGTTTTATCCTATGCATCTGGTTCATCGTGATCGTAATTATATATATAATTTTTGGCCTCGCAAAGAAGAAAGCATCGCTCAAGCTTGGGGGAGGCTTAATTCAATGTTATATTCTTGCCCCAATTATGAGCTCTCAAGAGAAATTATTATTCAAAAAATTTATGCTCGGCTTTCTCTTAATAATCACTCCATGCTCGATACTTCTTGTACTGGTTCTTTTATGATGAAGACTATTGAATTCAGATGGGAGTTATTGGAAAGAATTAAACGCAACTCTGAAGATTGGGAACTCGACGAAGGTAAGGAGTCAGGTATAACACCTAAGTTTGATTGTGTTAAATCTTTTAAGGATACCAATGTTTTCCGTGAATTTAGCACTAAATATGGACTTGACTCTGAGATAGTAGCTTCTTTCTGTGAATCATTCGCTACTCATGCTGATCTCCCTAAGGAGGAGTGGCTTAAATATCATCCTCCCATTGAAGTAAAAGTAGTTGAACCTATTGAAGAAAAGACTATCACTTATAATGTTGATCCTATTGTTCCTACTGTTTATATTGAGGAACCACCTTTCCCTGCTAGAATAAAGGATCATGCTAAAGCTTCAACTGTGGTTCGTAAGAGTAATATTAGAACACCCAAACCATCCGAGAAAATTAAAGTTGAACCTAGTATTGCTATGGTTAAAGATCTCTTGGTTGATAATATTGATGGGCATGTTATTTACTTCTGTGATGAAGCTTCTAGAATTGCTAGACCCGATACTAAAAATAAACATAGACATGTTGTAGGCATGCCTGTTATTTCTGTTAAAATAGGATATCATTGCTATCATGGCTTATGTGATATGGGTGCTAGTGCGAGTGCAATAACTCATTCTTTATATGAAGAAATTATGCATGATATTGCACCTGCTGAGTTAGAAGGTATTGATGTTACAATTAAGCTTGCCAATAGAGATATTATTTCACCGATTGGGATTGTTAGAGAGGTTGAAGTCTTGTGTGGGAAGGTTAAATATCATACTGATTTTCTTGTTCCTGCTTCCCCGCAAGAAAACTTTTTCCCATTATTGGTAGACCCTTCTTGAATACTGTTAATGCTAAGATAGACTGCAAAAAGGATATTGTTTCTGTTGGTTTAGGGGATATGTCTCATGATTTTAATTTTGCTAAATTTCGTAGACAACCCCATGATAAAGAATTGCCTAGTAAAGGTGAAACTATTGGTCTTGCTTCTATTGTCGTGCCTCCTAATGATCCTTTAGAAAAATATTTGCTAGACCATGAAAATGATATGTTTATGAATGAAAGAAGGGAAATAGATGAAGTATTCTTTAAACAGGGACCTATTTTGAAACACAACTTGCCTGTCAAAATTCTAGGGGATCCTCCTCCACCCAAGGGTGATCCCGTGTTTGAGCTTAAACCATTACCTGATACTCTTAAATATGCTTATCTTGATGAAAAGAATATATATCCTGTTATTATTAGTGCTAACCTTTCAGAGCAAGAAGAAGAGAAATTATTGAAAACTCTAAAGAAGCACCGTGCTGCTATTGGATATACTCTTGATGATCTTAAGGGCATTAGTCCCACTCTATGCCAGCACAAAATAAAATTGGAGAAAGACGCTAAACCGGTTGTTGATCACCAACGACGGCTAAATCCTAAGATGAAAGAAGTGGTAAGAGAAGAAATACTAAAGCTTTTGGAGGCAGGTATAATTTATCCTGTTGCTGATAGTCAGTGGGTAAGTCCTGTCCATTCTGTCCCTAAGAAAGGAGGTATTATTGTTGTTCCTAATGATAAAGATGAATTGATCCCACAAAGAATTGTTATAGGTTATAGAACGGTAATTGATTTCCGCAAACTAAATAAAGCTACTAAAAAGGATCATTACCATCTACCTTTTATCGATCAAATGCTAGAAAGATTATCAAAACATACGCATTTTTGCTTTCTAGACAGTTATTCTAGTTTCTCTCAAATACATGTGTCAAAAGAGGATCAAGAAAAGACCACCTTTACTTGCCCTTTTGGTACCTTTGCTTATAGACGTATGCCTTTTGGTTTATGTAATGCACCTGCTACCTTTCAAAGATGTATGACTGCTATATTCTCTGACTTTTCTGAAAAGATTGTTGAGGTTTTCATGGATGATTTTTCCGTATATGGAACTTCTTTTGATGATTGCTTAATCAACCTTGATCGAGTTTTTCAAAGATGTGAAGAAACTAATCTTGTCTTGAATTGGGAGAAGTGCCACTTTATGGTTAATGAAGGTATTGTCTTGGGGCATAAAATTTCTGAAAGAGGTATTGAAGTTGATAAAGCTAAAGTTGATGCTATAGAAAAGATGTCGTGTCCTATGGACACTAAAGGTATAAGAAGTTCCCTTGGTCATGCCGGTTTTTATAGGAGGTTCACTAAAGACATATCAAAAATCTCTAGGCCTCTGACTAAACTTCTACAAAAAGATGTTCCTTTTGTCTTTGATGATGATTGTGTAGAAGCATTTGAAATACTTAAGAAAGCCTTGATTTCTGCACCTATTGTTCAGCCTCCTGATTGGAATTTACCCTTTGAAATTATGTGTGATGCTAGTGATTATGCTGTAGGTGCTGTTCTAGGACAAAGAGTTGATAAGAAATTAAATGTTATCCAATATGCTAGTAAAACTCTAGATAGTGCCCAAAGAAATTATGCTACTACTGAAAAAGAATTTTTAGCAGTTGTGTTTGCTTGTGATAAGTTCAGACCTTATGGAAAAGAAATATGCTAAACCTAGACTTATTAGATGGGTTCTCCTACTACAAGAATTTAATTTGCATATTATTGATAGAAAGGGGGCTGAGAACCCCTTTGCAGACAACTTGTCTAGGTTAGAGAATGTTCTTGATGACCACCTATAGATGATAGCTTTCCTGATGAACAATTAGCTGTCATAAATGCTTCTCGTGCTACTCCATGGTATGCTAATTATGCTAATTACATTGTTGCTAAATTTATACCACCTAGTTTCACATACCAGCAAAAGAAAAGGTTTTTCTATGATTTAAGACATTACTTCTGGGATGACCCACCCCTTTATAAAGAATGAGTAGATGGTGTTATTAGACGTTGTGTACCTGAGCATGAACAGGAATAGATCCTATGCAAGTGTCTCTCCAAGGTTTATGGAGGACACCATGATGGAGATAGAACTGCACATAAGGTATTGCAATCCGGTTTTTATTGGCCTACTCTCTTCAAGGATGCCCGTAAGTTCGTCTTGTCTTGTGATGAATGTCAAAGAATTGGTAATATTAGTAGATGTCAAGAAATGCCTATGACTTATTCACTTGTTATTGAACCATTTGATGTTTTGGGCTTTGATTATATGGGACCGTTTCCTTCCTCTAATGGGAATACACATATTTTAGTTGCTATTGATTACATTACTAAGTGGGTAGAAGCTATTCCAACTAGTAGTGTTGATCATAACACCGCTATTAAGATGCTTAAAGAAGTTACTTTTCCAAGGTTTGGAGTCCTTGGATATTTAATAACTGATGGTGGTTCACATTTTATTCGTGGTGCCTTTCATAAAATGCTTGTTAAGTATGATGTTAATCATAGAATTCCATCTCCATATCATCCACAATCTAGTGGTCAAGTAGAACTGAGTAATAGAGAGCTTAAATTAATTTTGCAAAAGACTGTTAATAGATCTAGAAAGAATTGGTCCAAGAAACTTGATGATGCATTATGGGCCTATAGAACTGCATATAAAAATCCTATGGGTATGTCTCCGTATAAGATGGTTTGTGGAAAAGCATGTCACTTACCTCTCGAACTAGAACATAAGGCATATTGGGCTATTAAAGAGCTCAATTACGATTTCAAACTTGCCGGTGAGAAGAGACTATTTGACATTAGCTCACTTGATGAGTGGAGAACCCAGGCCTATGAAAATGCCAAACTGTTTAAAGAAAAATGTGAGTTTAATGTAGGCGATTATGTATTGTTATACAACTCTTGTTTTAAGTTTTTTTGCAGGAAAACTCCTCTCTAAATGGGAAGGTCCTTACGTTATCGAGGAGGTCTATCATTCTGGTGCCATAAAAATCAACAACTTCAAAGGCGCAAATCCGAGGGTGGTGAACGGTCAAAGAATCAAACATTATATCTCAGGTAATCTTATAAATGTCGAAACTAATGTTATTGAAATCGTAACCCCAGAGGAGTATATAAGGGACACCTTCCATAATGTTTCAGCCTCCGAAAAGCAAGAGGTATGTGGTACGGTAAGTAAACCGACTCCAAAATAGTTCTAATAGCATTTTTTCTCCGTTTTGGAATATTTAAGAAAATAGGAAAGTTAGAGTAGTCTGGAAAGGACACGAGGCATCCACGAGGGTGGAGGGCGTGCCCTACCCCCTGGGCGCGCCCCCTGCCTCAGGGCACCTCGTGTGCCCTCCAGACTCCGTTTTCTTGCACGGTACTTCTTTTGGTTGGTAAAAATTCATTATATAATCTCCCGAAGGTTTTGACCACCATACCACACAATTATCCTTTGTTTTTTTCGAGCTATTTTATGCCAGCGTTGTCAAGGCCAGGCATCATGTCATCCCCCTGCTCCAACAATGAGGGCGACGATGCTTGGCTAATGAAGATAGAGCTGAAGAGAGAAGAACCCGTGGAGATCAACAAGGATGATGCGATCAAGAAGACCACAGAGGATCAAGCTCCGGTAGCAGAAGAAGAAATCCTTCAACCTCATTACAATCTTCTTACCCCTACTGAAATTAAAGCTTTCAAGATGACTGAAATAGTTCGGGTGCAGAACAAGTATCGAACTCATGAGAATATTCTATTGCAAGAGCATATCACCGCACTCAAGGGCATTATTCATAAGTTGGAGCACCTCCTGCGCTCGATGTTGGACGACAAGCCTACATCATCAACGATCTCTTCTTCACCACCAAAGGCGAACTGAGTATCGGGTATGGGCACTCCCCTTGGCAACTGCCAAGCTTGGGGGAGTGCCCCGGTATCGTATCACCATCACACTTTTATCTTTATAGTTTTTCTTAGTTTGATCCTGTTGGTAATATCTTGATCTAGTAGAATAAAGTTTTAGTATGATCTAGTTTTGAGTTTTTCTTTATGATCCTTCTATGTAATCGAGTCCGTGAGCTATATATAATAAAGATTAGTTTTGAGTCGAGGGCTTGGTTACCTTGCTATGATATTGAGGGAATAAAAGAAAGAATAAAAAGAAATAAAGAGATCATATTCATCTTATGGAGAGTAATGACTTCACATATAAAAAGTATGATGAATAATAGTTGTTGAGAGTTGACAAACCTAGTTCTGGTCATCGTTGCAATTAATAGGAAGTAATAAAGAAAGAGAGGTTTTCACATATAAATATACTATTTTGGACATCTTTTATGATTGTGAGCACTCATTAAAATATGACATGCTAAAAATTTGATGTTGGACAAGGAAGACAATGTAATGGGTTATGTTTTCTTATATCCAGAATAAATTATATTGTCATGGATCATCCAACATGTTGAGCTTGCCTTTCCCCCCTCATGTTAGCCAAATTCTTTGCACCAAGTAGAGATACTACTTGTGCTTCCAAATATCCTTAAACCCAGTTTTGCCATGAGAGTCCACCATATCTACCGATGGATTGAGTAAGATCCTTCAAGTAAGTTGTCATTGTTGCAAGCAATAAAAATTGATATCTAAATATGTACGATCTATTAGTGTGGAGAAAATAAGCTTTATACGATCTTGTGATGTGGAAGAAATAAAAGCGACAGACTGCATAATAAAGGTCCATATCACAAGTGGCAATATAAAGTGACGTTCTTTTGCATTAAGATTTCGTGCATCCAACCATGAAAACATATGACAACCTCTGCTTCCCTCTGCGAAGGGCCTATCTTTTATTTTTATTTCTTATACTTTATACAAGAGTCATGGTGATCTTCACCTTTCCTTTTTACATTTTATCCTTTGGCAAGCACTGTGTGTTGGAAATATCCTTATATATATAGCTAATTGGATGTGGGTTTTCATAAACTATTATTGTTGACATTACCCTTGACGTAAAAGGTTGGGAGGCAAAACTATTAGCCCCTATCTTTCTCTGTGTCCGATTAAAGCTTCATACTCATAAGTATTGCGTGAGTGTTAGCAATTGTGAAAGACTAAATGATAGTTGAGTATGTGGACTTGCTGAAAATCTCTTATATTGACTCTTTCCGATGTTATGATAAATTGCAATTGCCTCAATGACTGAGATTATAGTTTGTTAGTTTTCAATGAAGTTTCTGATTCATACTTCACATTGTGAATAGATAGTTACTTTAGCATAAGAAATCATATGATAATATATATATAGCTATTCTAAGAATGATCATGACGCCCTCATGTCCGTATATTATTTTATCGACACCTCTATCTCTAAACATGTGGACATATTTTTCGTTATCGGCTTCCGCTTGAGGACAAGCGAGGTCTAAGGTTGGGGTAGTTGATCGATATTTATTGCATTATGGGATGTTATTACACATTATGTCACAATACTTATGCCTATTCTCTCTTATTTTACAAGGTTTGCACGAAGAGGGAGAATGCCGGCAGCTGGAATTCTGGGCTGGAAAAGGAGCAAATATTAGAGATCTATTCTGTACAACTCCAAAAGTCATGAAACTCCATAGAAGTCAGTTTTGGAATATATAAAAAATATTGGGCGAAGAAAGCACCAGAGGGGGACCACCCACCATCCATGAGGGTGGGGACGCGCCCTACCCTCCTGTGCGCGCCCCCTGTCTCGTGGGCCCCCTGGCAGGCCTCTGGTGCCAATCTTTTTCTATACAAAGTCTTTCGCACTGGAAAAAATAGTAAGGAAGCTTTCGGGACGAAGCGCCGCCGTCTCGAGGCGGAACCAATCTAGGGCTCCGGCGGAGCTGTTCTGCTAGGTAAACAGCCCTCCGGGAGGGGGAAATCGTCACCATCGTCATCACCATAGATCCTCTCATCGGGAGGGGGTCAATCTCCATCAACATCTTCACCAACACCATCTCCTCTCAAACCCTAGTTCATCTCTTGTATCTGATCTTTGTCTCAAAACCTCAGATTGGTAGCTGTGGGTTGCTAGTAGTGTTGATTACTCCTTGTAGTTGATGCTAGTTGGTTTATTTGGTAGAAGATCATATGTTCAGATCCTTTATGCATATTAATACCCCTCTGATTATGAACATGAATATGATTTTTGAGTAGCTATGTTTGTTCCTGAGGACATGGGAGAACTCTTGCTATAAGTAGTCATGTGAATTTGGTATTCGTTCAATATTTTGATGAGATGTATGTTGTCTCTCCTCTAGTGGTGTCATGTGAACGTAGACTACATGAAACTTCACCATTATTTGGGCCTAGGGGAAGCCATTGGGAAGTAATAATTAGATGATGGGTTGCTAGAGTTACATAAGCTTAAACCCTAGTTTATGTGTTGCTTCGTAAGGGGCTGATTTGGATCCACATGTTTCATGCTATGGTTAGGTTTACCTTAATACTTATTTTGTAGTTGCAGATGCTTGCAAGAGGGGTTAATCATAAGTGGGATGCTTGTCCAAGGAAGGGCGGTACCCAAGCACCGGTCCACCCACATATCAAATTATCAAAGTAACGAACGCGAATCATATGAGTGTGATGAAAATTAGCTTGACGATAATTCCCATGTGTCCTCGGGAGCGCTTTCCTTTATATAAGAGTTTTTCCAGGCTTGTCCTTTGCTACAAAAAGGATTGGGCCATCTTGCTGCACCTTATTTACTTTTATTACTTCTTACCCGTTACAAATTACCTTATCAAAAAACTATTTGTTAGCGGTAATTTCAGTGCTTGCAGAGAATACCTTACTGAAAACTGCTTGTCATTTTCATCTGCTCCTCGTTGGGTTCGACAGTCTTAATTATCGAAAGGACTATGATAGATCCCGTATACTTGTGGTCATCAAGGTTCCAATCAGGTGGTTGAACGATAGGTGTAGAGATTAAGGCTTTCTTAAGTATTTCAAATGCTTCTACACAATCATTATAAAAATCAAATGGAACATCTTTTTGCAAAAGATTAGTGAGAGGTCTAGAAATTTTAGAGAAGTATTTAATAAATCTCCTATAGAAACCAGAATGACCAAGGAAACTCCTTATACCTTTGATATCTTTAGCACAAGGCATTTCTTCAATTGCATCAACTTTAGCTTTATCAACTTCAATGCCTCTTTCAGATATTTTATTCCCCAATACAATACCTTCATTAACCATAAAGTGGCACTTCTCCCAATTCAAGACAAGATTAGTTTCTTCACATCTCTGCAAAAATCGATCAAGGTTGCTTAAGCAATCATCAAAAGAAGTTCCGTATACGGAAAAATCATCCATGAAAACCTCAACAATCTTTTCACAAAAGTCACAGAATATAGCATTCATACATCTTTGAAAAGTAGCAGGTGCATTGCGTAAACCAAAAGGCATATGTCTATAGGAAAAAGTACCAAAAGCGCATGTAAAAGTGGTTTTTTCTTGATCCTCTTATGACAGAGGTATTTGGGAACAACCAGAGTATCCATCTAGAAAACAGAAATGTGTATGTTTTGCCAATCTTTCTAGCATTTGATCAATAAAAGGTGGAGGATAATGATCTTTCCTAGTAGCTTTGTTTAATTTTCTAAAATCAATAAACATTCTGTAACATGTAATAATTCTTTGTGGGATCAATTCATTTTTATCATTAGGAACAACATTAATACCTCCCTTCTTAGGGACACAATGAATAGGACCTACCCATCTGCTATCAGCCATGGGATAGATTATACCTGCTTCCAGAAGCTTTAATATTTCATTTCGTACCACTTCCTTCATCTTAGGATTTAATCGTCGCTGGTGATCAACAACTGGTTTAGCATCATGCTTCATATTAATTTCATGCTGACATAGAGTGAGACTAATGCCCTTAAGATCATCAAGAGTGTATCCAATAGTGGCACGGTGCTTCCTTATAGTTTTCAATAATAAGCGGATATATCTTATTTTCATCAAGATAAGCATATTTCAGAGTATCAGGTAATTGTTTAAGATCGAACACAGGATCACTCTTTGTGGAAGAGGATCTCCAAGTATCTCAATAGTCAAATTGAGTTTCAAAACAGGCATTTGGTTACAGAATATTTCATCTATCTCGTTTATTTCATTCATAAACATATCATTGTCATGGTCTAGCAAATATTGTTCTAAAGGATCAGTAGGAGGCACAACAATAGAAGCAAGACCAATAATTTCATCTTTATACTAGGCAATTCTTTATCACGAGGTTGTCTACGGAATCTGGAGAAATTATACTCACAAGACACATCCCCGAAACTTACACTAATAGTTTCTTTCTCACAATCTATATTAGCATTAACGGTGTTCAAGAAATGTCTACCAAATATAATGGGACAAAAATCATCTTGTGGGGAACCAATAAATAGAAACGTTGTAGGGTATTTTATTTTCCCACACAAGACTTCAACATCTCTAACAATCCCAAGCGGTGTGATAGTATCTCTATTAGAAAGCTTAATAGTAACATCAATATCTTCTATTTCAGTAGGTGCAATATCATTCATAATTACTTGATATAAAGTAAAAGGGATTGCACTCACACAAGCATCCAAATCACATAAGCCATGATAACAATGATCTCCTATTTTAACAGAGACAACAGGTATGCCAAAAACAGGTCTATATTTATCTTTTTCATCAGGTTTAGCAATTCTAACAACTTCATCACAGAAGTAAATAACATTCCCATCAATATTTTCACCCAAGAGATCTTTTACTCAGAGAGTGTAGGTGTTCTTGTATAACTCTTACGAACCACAGCTGAAGTTTTAGCATGTTCTTTTATCCTAACAAGAAAAGGTGGTTTCTCAACATAAACAGTAGGAATGACTGGATTAATATTATAAGTAATGGTTTCTTCTTGAGCTTTAATGGGTTCTACTACTTTTAATTCAATGGGAGGATGATATTTAAACCACTTCTCCTTAGGGAGATCAACATGAGTAGCAAATGATTCACAAAAAGAAGCTACTATCTCAGAGTCAAGTCCATATTTAGTGCTAAATTCACGAAAGACATCCGTATCCATAAAAGATTTAACACAATCAAAATCAAGGTTTATACCTGACTCCTTACCTTCATCGAGCTCCCAATCTTCAAAGTTGCGTTTAATTCTTTCTAAAAGATCCCATTTGAATTCAATAGTCTTCTTCACAAAAGAACCAGTACAAGAAGTATCGAGCAAGGATTGATCATTACGAGAAAGCCAAGCATAAAAATTCAGTATAATAATTTCTCTTGAGAGCTCATGATTGGGGCATAAATATAACATTGACTTAAGCCTCCCCCAAGATTGAGCGACACTTTCTCCTTCACGAGGCCAAAAATTATATTTATAATTCCAATCACGATGAACAAGATGCATAGGATAAAACTTCTGATGAAATTCCAATTTCAATTGGTTGTAATTCCAAGATCCAATATCATCACATAGCCTATACCATGTCAATGCATTTCCCTTCAAAGATAAAGGGAAGACCTTCTTCTTGACTTCATCCTCGGGTAAACCTGCAAGCTTAAATAATCCACAAACTTCATCCACATAGATTAGATGCAAATCCGGATGTAATGTTCCATCTCCTGCATAAGGATTAGTGTAACACCCTCGATGCGACTATATCTCCCACGTGTCGAGGCACGACTTAGAGGCATAATCGCATTGAAGGCATATGTCGCAAGTGAGGTAATCTTCACACAACCCATGTAATATAATAAGGGAAAGAGATACATAGTTGGCTTACAATCGCCACTTCACCCAATTACATGAATAAAGCATTACATCATCCAAATACACTCAAGGCCCGACTACGGAGCCAAAATAAAAGAAGAACCCCAAATGCGACAAAGGTCCCCGATCGACCCCAACTGGGCTCCACTACTGATCAACTAGAACGAAACAACACAAAGGATAAGATCTTCATCGAGCTCCTCCTGAGCTTGGTTGCGTCATCTGCATGGACTCATCGGCACCTGCAAGCTGGTTTTGGAAGTATCTGTGAGCCACGGGGACTCAGCAATCTCGCACCCTCGCGATCAAGACTATTTAAGCTTATGGGCAAGGTAAAATGTATGAGGTGGAGCTGCAGCAAGCGACTAGCATATATGGTGGCTAACATACGCAAATGAGAGCGAGAAGAGAAGGCAAAGCACGGTCGATAAAAGTATGATCAAGAAGTGATCCTGGACTACCTACGTCAAGCATAACTCCAACAACCGTGTTCACTTCCCGGACTCCGCCGGAAAGAGACCATCACGGTTACACACGCTGTTGATTCATTTTAATTAAGGTCGACTTCAGGTTTTCTACAACCGGACGTTAACAAATTCCCATCTGCCCATAACCGCGGGCACGGCTTTCGAAAGTTCAAATCCCTGCAGGGTGTCCCAACTTAGCCCATCACAAGCTCTCACGGTCAACGAAGTAATAGACCTCCACCCGAGACGTTCCGATCAGACTCGGTATTCCGGTACAACAAGACATTTTGACAAGGTAAAACTAAACCAGCAACACCGCCCGATGTGCCGACATCCTGATGGGAGCTACACATATCTCGTTCTCAGGGCAACACCGGATGAGACATCCTACGAGTAAAACCAGCCCTCAAGTTTCCCCGAGGTGGCCCCGCAGTCTACTCAGTTCGGACCAACACTTAGACAAGCACTGGCCCGGGGGGGTTAAAATAAGATGACCCTCGGGATGCGCGACTCCCAAGGGAAAAAAGGCTAGGTGGCAAATGGTAAAACCAATGTTGGGCATTGCTGGCAAAGCTTTACTTAAGGCGAACTGTCAAGGGGTTCCCATTATAGCCCAACCACGTAAGGGACGCAAAATCCGGGAACATAACACCGATATGACGGAAACTAGGGCGGCAAGAGTGGAACAAAACACCAGGCATAAGGCCGAGCCTTCCACCCTTTACCAAGTATATAGATGCATTAAGATAACATAGCAATATAATGATATCCCAACAAGTAAATAAACGATGTTCCAACAAGGAACGGCCTCCGATCTTCACCTGCAACTAGCAACACTATAAGAGGGGCTGAGCAAAGCGGTAACATAGCCAATCAACAGTTTGCTAGGACATGGGGGTTAAGGGTTTGACATGGCAATTTGGGAGGCTGACAAGCAAATGGTAGGCATCGTAGCATTGGCATAGCAAAAAGAGCGAGCATCTAGCATAGCAAAGATAGTAGTGATTTCGAGGGTATGATCATCTTGCCTGAAATCCCGCAAGGAAGAAGAACGAGTCCATGAAGAAGACAAACGGACGTAGATGAACGGATCCTCACAACACGACATTACCGGAATCAACCCGAAGAAGCAACACCGGAAAGAAGCAAACAATCATAGTAAACGACCACCACATAATCATGGCATGATGCGCAAACAAGTATGATGCATGTCCTGTTTAAGTATGCATGGCATGGCAAAGAGCACAAACAACACTACAAGTTAAGTGGAGCTCAATATGCCACGAGTTGCATATTGGCGGAACACCACATCAATTATTTAGTTTGATCTCGTTTATGTACCCAACAATATTAAATGTTGATTAACATGGCAAGAGGTGAAGCACAACAAAACTACCTATCTAGACAAGTTTAAATGAGGCCGGAAGCAACGAACAACAATTCCGGAAAATCCTCATATGCATAATTTAAGGTTTGTTACTGTTCTGCCCTAAACATTATTTTAGAGTTGTTAAACATGCAATATGAGTGCACCATGTTAAACTAGGCATTTTCTACCCCATTTACATATAAAGTTTATTAAAATCGGAGTTACGGTTATTTAGTTATGAAATAAATCATTTTAACATGGCATAGGAGCAAAATTTAAACAAACAGCATTTTAGACATTTTAAACATGGATGAAAGTTGGATATTATTAATCTACACAAAATTTTAAGCAAGTTTCATATATAACTTATTTTAACCCGATGCACGGTTGTGAAGTTATTAAATGCATGAAGTTTAGGGGCTATTCTGCAAAACTGACGTTCCCTGGAATAATTGGACAAATCGCAACAGAGGAAAAAAACATGCATCGGGCCGAAACAAACTAGCCCAACAGGAGGAAAAAAAATAGAGGCGGGGCGCTGGGGCGGCTCACCCTGGGCCTGGCCCGGGAAGGAGGGGAAGGCAGGCCGTCGGGGCCGGCTGGGGATGGGCCTGGCGCTGCGGTTGCGGAAAGCTGGGCCTCGGGGCGGAGGAGGCTGGTGCGGAAGGCTGGGCCGGCGCGGAAGCTGCGCAGGGGCCCACGAGGCGCAGGGCGTCCTCCTCGATCCCGCCTGGATCGAGGGAGGCAGGGGGGCGGCGGCGGTGCCGTTCACCGGCGGGCAGCGGCAAGGAGGGGTGGAGGAGGCCGGCGAGGGCAGGGAACGCGCGGATCCGGGCGTGGGGTCCCCGGATCCGGCGACGGACGAGGTCGGCGAGCCCACGACGACTCTGACGAGGCGGCGGGGTGAAACTCCGGTGATGACCGGCAAAGGGGCGGCGGCGTTCCGCAGATCCGGCAAGGCGAAGGGGAGGCGGGCGCGCGTGGGCTGCGACGGTGCTGCAGATGGGCTCCGCGGGCCCCTCTCGGGCCTGGCAGGGCCGCGGGAGGTTGGGGGAGGACAGGGGCGACGTGGCGGCTTCCTGGTGGTGGAGGGCGGCGGCTGCGGCGGCGCTGGCCACACAGGCGGCGCCAAGTGGCGGAGGCGATGTGGTCGGGCGCGGAAAACGAGGCAGAGGGGAGAGGATTAGGGTTTAGACTGCGAAATGATCCGAAATTTCGGGGAGGGGTGCTCTTTTATAGGTAGAGGGAGCTAGGAAGCTCCAAATGAGGTGCGGTTTTCGGCCACGCGATCGTGATCGAACGACCGAGATGATGGAGCAGAGTTAGGTGGGTTTTGGACCAAAATGGAAGGGTGTTGGGCTGCAACACACACGAGGCCTTCTCGGTCCCTCGGTTAACCGTTGGAGTATCGAACGAAGTCCAAATGGTACGAAACTTGACAGGCGTTCTACCGGTAGTAAACCAAGGCCGCTTGGCAAGACTCGGTCCAATCCGGAAATGTTTAATGCCCACACACAAAAGAAAGGTAGAAAAGACCACCGGAGGAGAACGAAGCGCCGGATTGCAAAACGGACAACGGGGAAAAAGTTCGGATGCATGAGATGAACACGTATGCAAATGAAATGCGCATGATGACATGATATGCAATGCATGACACGCAAGCAAAGACAACGCAACAACAGCGAATAACTGAACGACACCTGGCACATCGGTCTCGGGGCGTTACAATTAGCTAGCAGTTTCTCTATCATACCCGACGGAATTTCATAATAAATATTTTTAGTAGGTGTAGTAGGTTGAGGAGCAACTCTTTTCTCTTCTGGTCGAGGTCAAGATACCCTGAACAAGCCCCTCAAAGGATGATCTTCCATAGTGACAAGTGACAGTAAATTTCAGCACGTAATATAAATGTTTCCTTACCAAAGGCGCTTCACTCCACGGCAATGGCGCCAGAGAAGAGTCTTGATGACACACAAGTATAGAGGATCAATTGTACTCCTTTTGATAAGTATGAGTGTTGAACCCAACGAGGAGCAGAAGGAAATGACAAGCGGTTTTCAGCAAGGTATTTTTTGCAGGCACTGAAATTATCGGTAATAGATAATTTTGTGATAAGATAATTCATAACGGGTAACAAGTAACGAGTGTAGAAAAGGTGCAGCAAGGTGGACCGATCCTTTTTATTGCAAAGGATAAGCCTGAACAAACTCTTATCTAAAGCAAAGCGCTCCCGAGGACACATGGGAATAACTGTCAAGTTAGTTATCATCATGCTCATATGATTCGCGTTCGTTACTTTGATAATTTCATATGTGGGTTGGACCAGTTCTTGGGTTATGTCCTTACTTGGACAAGCCTCCCACTTATGATTAACCCCTCCCGCAAGCATCCGCAACTAAGAAAGAAGAATTAAGATAAATCTAACCGTAGCATGAAACATGTGGATCCAAATCAGCCCCTTATGAAGCAATGCATAAACTAGGGTTTAAGCTTCTGTCACTCTAGCAACCCATCATCTACTTATTACTTCCCAATGCCTTCCCCTAGGCCTAAATCATGGTGAAGTTTCATGTAGTCGACGTTCACATAACACCACTAGAGGAAAGATAACATACATCTCATCAAAACATCGAACTAATACCAAATTCACATGATTACTTATAACAAGACTTCTCCCACGTCGTCAGGAACAAACCTAACTACTCACCAAGCATGTTCATGTTCAAGATCAGAGGGTATTTAATATCATTAAGGATCTGAACATATGATCTTCCACCAAATAAACCAACTAGCATCAACTACGAAGAGTAATCAACACTACTAGCAACCCACAGGTACCGGTCTGGGGTTTTGAGACAAAGATTGAATACAAGAGATGAACTAGGATTTGAGAGGAGATGGTGCTGGTGAAGATGTTGATGAAGATTGACCCTCCCTCGAAGAGAGGATCGTTGGTGATGATGATGGCTTTCATTTCCCGCCTCCGGGAGGGAAGTTTCCCCGTCAGAATAGCTTCGTCGGAGCCCTAGATTGCTTCTGCCCAGGTTCTGCCTCGAGACAACGGCGCTTCATCCCGAAAGATCTCTTCTGATTTTTTTCTAGGTCAAAACCCTCCATTTAGCAGAAGATGGGCACTAGGCAATGGCCAGGGGGCCCACAAGCCCCGGGGCGCGCCCCCAGGCTTGTGGCCACCTGGTGGGTCCCCTTATGTTGTTTCTTCGCCCAATATGTTATATATATATTCCAAAATAATTCTCTGTCTTCAGATTACTAGTATTTGGAGTTGCGCAGAATAGATCTCTCAGATTTGCCCCTTTTCGGTCTAGAATTCCAGCTGCGGGCATTCTCCCTCTTCATGTAAATCTTGTAAAATAAGAGAGAAAAGGCATAAGTATTGTACCATAATGTGAAATAACAACCCATAATGCAATAAATGTCAACATAAAAGTGTGATGCAAGATGGACGTATCATGAGTCTACCATATGTAACATCCCAAAATTCTAAATTTTGGAATATAATATTGAATAAATAACTATGCTTATTGTTTGATTATTTGGGTGATTGTTTGAAATTGAGTGGAATTTGAAACTTTTTGAAAGCTGAATGAGAGGGAATGAAATGAGTTTCCCAAACTTTCAATTTGCATTTTGATCTCAAAGAATTCAATTTCAATTCAAACACAAAACCCTAGAGTGAAGATGACATGACTTCTTTCATTTGAAATGAACAGGGTTTTTAAAAAAATTGGGGTCCATTTGAAAATATTTCAAATCTAGAGACTTTATGCAACTCAATGATTTTCATGATAGAGGATAAAATGTCTTCTTCAAATTATAGGAAATATGAGTTGGAAGTTTAAAAGAATCAAATTGGAAGTGGTTTGAAATTCAAATTCAAAACCACTTATGAGTTATTTTGGTTTTTATTCAAATTATTTTTCTCCAAAAATAAAATATATGGAAATTAGGGTAAAATGATTCCCTACAGTAGAAAAGTGGTGAAAAATATATTTGAAATCATTTTGGTATTTAAAAATGATTTTTATTGGGTTTTCATGCAATAGCAGCACTGTTTGACTTTTGTGATTTGTTATGTATTTTATTTTCCTCTGAAAATATGTTCATGTTTTAGGATTATTGTTCCTGAACATTTTGATATATTATATGCATATATTATATTTCTATTTTTGTTTAGTTTATTTTTTTGTTTTGTTCTCTGTTTAAAAGAAAAAGGGGGAAAGTCTTTTTTTAAAAGGCCGAAGCCCAGTCGCCCACGCCACCTCCCTCTCTCCCCGCGGCCGAGCTGGCCCAGCAGCTCGTTACCATGCCTGAAACCTCTTCGCACCGGCTGCCCGATCCCCTCGCTCTCTCCCCATGCTCACTGACACCAGGCCCCGCCGTCTTCTTCCTCCTCACGCTAAGCCAAGTCGACCCCCGAGCTCGCTCAACCGCCGCCGTATCCCGGATCGCTCGGGATCCTCTCCCCTATTCGCCCCCTCCTCCAAGTTGACCTCCCCTATATATGTACCCTACCCCCCCGCCATGTACCCCTCTTTTCCCCCCACCAAGAACCTCCGTTGCCTCGCCAATTTCTCGCCAGAGCAGAGCACCGCTGCCGCTCCATTAAAACCCTACTGCACCACCCCCACCTCCTAGCCGCCACCTGAGATCACCACCGCAACCCCCTCGCCCACTCGCACCTCCCCGTGCACTCTCCTGACTTCCTCGACCACCGGAGCGCCATCGGCATCATCTCCGGAAGCTCATCGGAACTCCGCAACCTCTCCCTGGTCGACTCCGTCATCCCCGAGCCTCGCCGTCACCATCATCTTCTTCGTCGCCGTCGACTACGCCGCCCGACGCCTTCCCCGACTCCGAGGACCCCTGGAGCCGTCGCCCCCTTCATCACCGAGCCGCCCCCGTCGTCGACCATTGTCGGAGCTTCACCGCCGCCCACTATAAGCTGTCCACCCCTCCCTGTCAGTTAGATCTTGTACTAATGGCCTAGATTAGATCTAATCTGAACAGATAGGTTTTATTTTATTAGATAGGTTTTAGTGGGGTTTATTTTACGGTTCGTTTGGTTTAGATGGAACCGGGTCTCTCCGGTTTTTCTTTATTGTCCACGCCATCTCTGGCTCCCTTAGATTGCGAACATTCATCGTTTAGTCTCCGCAGTGCACACCTCCAACGAACCGGGAACAGCCACGTGGCCTATGACCGATCTGTATGCTTTTGTTTTTTAGATCTATTTTATTTTAAGAAATAGTTTCTGTTTTAGATTGTTAATATCTTTTATGTTTTAGATCCAATTTGAGTGATTCCAATTGCCCTAGTTTCATAATTTTGTCTAGTTTCTGTAGATATAAAGTCTGGTTATGTTTGAAAGTTTTAAATTTGAATTTGCATGAATTTTCTCAAATCACTATTTTGGCCATAACTTGAGTTTGAAAATATATTTTAGGTGCCTAGTTGAATTGTTTATCCAGTAGCATATAGTTATTTATTTTTAGTTTATTTTAAATTAGGTTTTTAGCAAAACAGTACTGTTTTAGTTATAGTTTTGTTTTAGTCTTTTCTTTATTGTTTTTATTAGTTTTAAATTATTTCTTTTTGTCACTTTTGACAAATTTAGTTTTGTTTCCGTTAGTCAACCAAAGAAAATTTCATTTTTATTTTAAAAATTTATTTTATTTAGTTTTGTATGAAAACTTGTTTAGGTCATAGTTAGTGTTTCATAAAAGCTTTTTTATGTGTTTCTTTTTGCACAAAATGTTTATGTTGTTTTCTTTTCTGTTATTTAAAAAATCTTGTTTTGGTTCTGTTAAAGAAAGTTTTAGTAGGATAAAACTACTTTCTAGTTGTTTGCTTGAAGTAAAGAAAGCCTTGTGTTGAGTTCATCGATTTTTTTGTTTTTTTATTGCTAGAATGTTTGCTTATATGAATACTATGTTTGTTAATATAGATTTTCTTCGGAGAGTGATGAATAGTACTATCAGGATTTCTCTGAGAGCGATATTATCTTCATCAACATACCAGGCAAGTTCACTTTGACCATGTTTTTCATACCTATGTTTTATTTGCATGTAGTAGCACCCTTTCAACAATCCCTCCAGTAGTGTTATTGAATCTTTAGTTGAGTAGAATGCATGATGTAGTAACCCATCTCCCTGTTACCAAGCCCGGGACGTTATATAGTTTTAATGCTACGCTATAGTAGACGGGGTTTGGTATGAGTGCATGACAGTGGTGTGAAGGAGGACTCTACGTCAATAACAACAACTTCATGATGGAATCTACAAGGACTGCATCTTTAAGGCCTCAAGACTTCAAGACTCGAGACAAGAATTCAATACACACTACTGGGTGAAGGACGGTTGGCAGGCACCCTAGAGCAACCAGTGGATGGTCGGGATGCATGGAGAAGCTACATGACATCTTGTGGAAAGCTTCACCCAGACTCAAAGAGACGGAAGAATACTTCATGCCCGGAAGCTTACTTGTGCAACCACAAGTCAATATGGGCTCTGGCTTGGTTGACCTTAGTGGTGACTCTGGCTAGGACGGTGCTAGCAGATGTAGAACTACAGTAGGATTCGATGAGCACCGAACAACGGTCAGGGGAACTCTTCGGAAGACCATGTTTCGGTCGTCTTGTTCACAAACACCCTGAAGTGCGAGAACGTAAAAAGAGGGATCGAATCTTGTGGGTAAAGTGTACAAACCTCTGTAGAGGGTTAAAACATAATCGATTAGCCGTGTCCCTAGTTACGGACAACTTGAGCCTCTGGACTTGGATCTATCTCGGAACTCTCAACACCGAACTGATAACTTAATAGCGGGCAACTTATGATGATTTGGGCTATGATACATCGGTTGGCGGAACCATGTCATGATAGAAAACTCTGTAGTACAGACTACTGATACTCCTTTGTTGTAGGGAAAATAAAATCGAGCTTTTACGCAAACAGAACTCAGACACAGAGCCACAAAGCCTATTACATATAGTATAGTTTTATCATCTATTTTTCTTACAGTGATCTTGCCGGTACATTCAATGTACTGACCTACACGGCTGCAACGTATCATGTTGCAGGATTATTACTGTGACGAGTGAGTTTCATTGTTGGGTTACGGTCTACACTCAACCTGTCGACGGCGTTGATGGGACTCCACACCCGATTGATTGTTTTCGCTGAAATTTATGAGGTATATATCAGTTTTACATTATTTGTACATGTGATTGCACTTTGATATATACATTGATGTACTGTGTGTGCCAGCATACAGATCCAGGGATGGCACAGATACATAGAGGCTTGACCGTCTGAGGTCGGGTCGCGAGCACATGTTGACTGTAGGACGTGACCCTAGAAACTGGAAAGCCCCTAGGATAGGAAATCTCTAAAACTTTATTTTCAAAAGAATTCAGTACTTCTCATATTTTCTGATTTTATCAAATATCACCTCTTACCTCAAATAGTTAGAATATACCCCTTTCCCTTTTGACCACAAGGAGGATCAAATGAAGCCGCTCCAAGAAAGACAAGATATCAGACAACTTATCACCACTTCAGAGTAAAGATGATTTCACCATGCATTAGAAGAGTTGAAGATACAACAGTTGAAGACTCCGAAGACTTGAAGAACTTGAAGAATCTGAAGAATTATTTGACCTTTAGAAGACCAAACCCCTGTTATATACTTACGTTAGATGCGATGATTTGTGAGCTGTCATTTGTTTGAATTTTTTTGAAAACCACAAAATAAAACCCGTTTCTTCAAAACTATTGTTTGTATTGCATGTATCCCCCTGTATCTTCCGTATCTCATCCCAAAACCCTTGGACCCAATAGATAATGAATGAAGATGGAGTTGTTTTTCCGGTATCAAGGACACAGCCGGAGGTTGCACAATGGATACGGGACATGGAAGATCACATGAAGGAGCACCGTATTGAAGGAGAGTATATGGTTCCATACACCTTACGGCGCATCACACAATGTACTTCAAGACGATTCTATTGAGGTCTCGTTTTATCAAGAAGCCCGGTGACAGTAAAATGAAGCAGACTTGTGCATGCAAGATATGTGGAGAAATAGGACACACCCAGGAGGAACACAAGGATGGATGCCCACATTGTGAAGAGAATCACCCAGTCGAAGAATGCCTGACTGGGCAAGTTACTTGTTTCCTGTGTGAAGGAACTACACACTAGCCTGGTCAATGTCACATTTACCCCAAGGTATAAGAAATTACCAAGCAACAGAAAGAAGCCCTCAGGGAAAGTTTAGAAGAACCCGTGATGAAGGAAGTTGTTGAAGACCCTGAAGAAGAAGGCCTAAACAGATTTTACTCCAGTGCTTGCTATTCATGTGGAGAAGAAGGACATTATTCTCAGTATTGCACAAAGGAAAGAGAAGAGTATCTCGGAGAATTCCCGACAGCAGAAGTGAAGTTTGACCCTGATCATTACCGAGAAATCCAGGAAGAGAAAATGAAGGCATCTTCAAAATAACCCAATTTCTGCAGAAAAGGACCTGAGTTATATCACATGTTTCAAGTGCAAGACTTTAGAACACTATGCCAATAAATGTCCAGAGAAGAAGCCAAGAACCCGAAGAGCAGACACCATCCCCAAGAAGCCCAAAGACTTATAGGAAGTTATTTGTTTACGTTGCAGGAAAGCAAGACATGATGCTACTAAATGTCCCGACAAGATGAAAGATGGAGCTGAGTAGTTGGAATTTTGATATTGGTTATAAGTGTAGTAGGAAGCAATTGTTTCCATAATGATATGGAGTTGAATTTATGTAATAGAAGTCTCGTATATTGTAATGAATTCATGAATCAATAAAGTTAATGTGTTATGATTTCATATGTTGTATTATATGAGTTTTTACTCTATGAACAAAGATTTTGGACCAGTTTCGAGGATATGAGAAATATGGTCTATGGATGGATTAGTGAATTTCATTTAAGGGTGGTAGTACCCTGTGAAGAACACCAGACCAATGGAAAGGAAAATGTGTTCCACAGATTGGAGTTTGGACAAAATGAGTTGGAGTTTTATCTTTAATATGATTTTATGAAGGAATGAAGTAATATTGGATTTAAAGGAGGTGTAATGTTGAAATAGGGAGCAATTGTAACTCCAAGGATGAGTTAAAGTGGTACAAGTATTGAAAGTCGGCGATAACCCACAGGCCCAGGAATTAATAAGGATCAAGTACCCCACCGGAAGAAGAAATTTTGGGAATAAACCGTGATTTTAATCAGTAGACGTTTCTTAGGAGGATACGAAAACCTAAGAGTTGTGAAGTAACAATAGATGTTTTGTTCAGCTTGCAGAATCAATGGAATTATCCAAACTAAGTTCGTTGACAACAGAAATTCTGCAATTCTTGTGAGGATGCCCAAGTGTTAGACTACGTGATTCACTTTCTGCGTATGTAGTAATGGTTCAAGTACGGGATGGATTGCCCCCATACGAAGACTTCTATCATGAACTATCATATGTTGATGGAAAATCAGAGAGACTTGAACACCTTAGAAGAGCGTCCACGCGATAAGCCATAAAACCATAGAATGGTAGGACAATGGAACCCCTGTAAAGACAACCATTGCCAATCGTAGGTTATGTGGTGAGGTTCAACCTAGACCCTTTTCCTGCAGGAGAAACCGGTAATGATTGACCACCATGAGATTTCCGATTGTTGTTTAGTTTTGGCGACATACTGGTCAGCTAAGAAGATCCAGCTTCGGAAGGACCTTACCATGATGATGACACAAGATTTTGAGGAAAAGATATTATGCCCTTATCGACAGGACATCAACGATGGAGTTAGTCCTGGGAATATGAGAAGACCGACACCGTCAACCCAAAGGAAAGAGTACATGAGTTTTGGACGGGACCATAACCCTACTTTTAAGTGTGGTAGCACACTAGACCATTCCAATGAATGGCATTGCTAGAAGACCCACAAACCCTAACCTTTTCTTGCTAGCCTCTTCGAATCTCGAGGACGAGATTCATTTTATGTGTGGTAGGTTTGTAACATCCTAAAATTCTAAATTTTGGAATATTATATTAAATAAATAACCATGCTTGTTGTTTGATTGTTTGGGTGATTGATTTATTGAAATTGAGTGGAATTTGAAACTTTTTGAAAGTTGAATGAGAGGGACTGAAATGACTTCCCCAAACTTTCACTTTGCACTTTGATCTCAAAGAATTCAATTTCAATTCAAACACAAAACCCTAGAGTGAAGATGACATGACTTCTTCCGTTTGAAATGAAAAGGGTTTTTGAAAAAAAATTGGATTCCATTTGAAAATATTTCAAATCTAGAGACTTTATGCAACTCAATGATTTTCATGATAGAGGATAAAATGTCTTCTTCAAATTATACGAAATATGAGTTGGAAATTTAAAACAATCAAATTGGAAGTGGTTTGAAATTCAAATTCAAAACCACTTATGAGTTATTTTGGTTTTTATTCAAATTATTTTTCTCCAAAAATAAAATATATGGAAATTAGGGTAAAATGATTCCCTACAGTAGAAAAGTGGAGAAAAATGAATTTGAAATCATTTTGGTATTTAAAAAATGATTTTTATTGGGTTTTAATGCAATAGCGGTGTTTGACTTTTGTGAATTGTTATGTTTTTTATTTGCCTCTGAAAATACGTTCATGTTTTAGGATTATTGTTCCTGAACATTTTGATATATTATATGTGTATATTATATTTCTATTTTTGTTTTGTTTATTTTTTGTTTTGTTCTCTGTTTAAAAGAAAAAGGGGAAAAGTCTTTTTTAAAGGCCGAAGCCTAGTCGCCGAGGCCACCTCTCTCTCTCCCCGCGGCCCAGCTGGCCCAGCAGCTCGCTCCCGTGCCCGAAACCTCTTCACACCGGCCGCCCGATCCCCTTGCTCTCTCCCCATGCTCACTGACGCCGGGCCCCCGCCGTCTTCTTCCTCCTCACACCAAGCCAAGTCGACGCCCGAGCTCGATGAACCGCCGCCGTATACCGGATCGCTCGGGATCCTCTCCCCGATCTGCCCCCTCCTCCAAGTTGACCTTCCCTATATATATACCCTACACCCTCGACCCGTACCGCTCTTTCCCCTGCACCAAGAACCTCCGCTGCCTCCACGATTTCTCTTCGGAGCAGAGCACCGACGATGCGCCATTAAAACCCTACCGCACCACCCCCACTTCCTAGCCGCCACCTGAGATCACCACCGCAACCCCCTCGCCCGCCCGCACCTCCCCGTGACCTCGCCCAACTTCCTCGATAACGGGAGCGTCGTCGGCATCATCTCCCGAAGCTCATCGGAACTCCGCCTCCTTTCCCTGCTCGACTCCGTCATCCCTGAGCCTCACCGTCACCATCATCTTCTTCATCATCGTCGACTACGCCGCCCCACGTTTTCCCTGACTCCGAGGACCCATGGAGCCGTCGCCCCTTCATCACCGAAGCCGCCGCTGCCGTCGACCATTGCCGGAGATTCACCGTCGCCCACTATAAGCCGTTCACCCCTCCCTGCCCGTTAGATCTTGTAGTACCGGCCTAGATTAGATCTAATCTGAACAGTTAGGTTTTATTTTATTAGATCGGTTTTAGTGCGGTTTATTTTACGGTCCGTTTGGTTTAGATCGAACCGGGTCTCTCCAGTTTTTCTTTATTGTCCACGCCGTCTCTGGTTCGCTTAGATTGTGAACGTTCATCGTTTAGTCTCTGCAGTGCACACCTCCAGCGAACCAGGAACAGCCACGTGGCCTATGACCGATCCGTATGCTTTTGTTTTTTTTCAGATCTGTTTTATTTTCAGAAATTGTTTCTGTTTTAGATTGTTAATATCTTTTATGTTTTAGATCCAATTTGAGTGATTCCAATTGCCCTAGTGTCGTAATTTTCTCTAGTTTCTGGAGATGCAAAGTTTGGTTATGTTTGAAAGACTTAAATTTGAATTTTCATGAATTTTATCAAATCACTATTTTGTCCATAACTTGAGTTTGAAAATATATTTTAGGTTCATTCTTTTTTCCCCTAGTCACTAGTTGAATTGTTTATCCAGTAGCATATAGTTATTTTTTTAGTTTATTTTAAATTAGGTTTTTTTAGCAAAACAGTATTGTTTTAGTTATAGTTTTGTTTTAGTCTTTTCTTTATTTTTTTTATTAGTTTTAAATTATTTCTTTTTGACACTTTTGACTAATTTAGTTTTGTTTCTGTTAGTCAATCAAAGAGAATTGTATTTTTATTTCAAAATTGTATTTTATTTTGTTTTGTATGAAAACTTGTTTAGGTCATAGTTAGTGTTTCATAAAAGCTTTTTTATGTGTTTCTTTTTGCACAAAATTTTTATGTTGTTTTCTTTTCTGTTATTTAAAAAAAATCTTGTTTTGGTTCTATTAAAGAAAGTTTTAGTATGATAAAAATATTTTCTAGTTGTTTGCTTGAAGTAAAGAAAGCCTTGTGTTGAGTTCATCGATTTTCTTTGGTTTTGTTTTGATTGCTACAATTGATTGCTAGAATGTTTGCTTATATGAATACTATGTTTGTTAATATAGATTTTCTTCGGAGAGTGACGAATAGTACTATTAGGATTTCTCTGAGAGCGATATTATCTTCATCAACATACCAGGCAAGTTCACTTTGACCATGTTTTTCATACCTATGTTTTATTTGCATGTAGTAGCACCCTTTCAACAATCCCTCCAGTAGTGTTATTGAATCTTTAGTTGAGTAGAATGCATGAGGTAGTAACCCATCTCCCTGTTACCAAGCCCGGGACATTATATAGTTTTAATGCTATGCTATAGTAGACGGGGTTTGGTATGAGTGCACGAGAGTGGTGTGAAGAAGGAGGACTTTACGTCAATAACAACAACTTCATGATGGAATCTGCAAGGACTGCATCTTCAAGGCCTCAAGACTTCAAGACTCGAGAGAAGAATTCAATACACACTACTGGGTGAAGGACGGTTGACGGGCACCCTGGAGCAACCAGTGGATGGCCGGGATGCATGGAGAAGCGCCATGACATCTTGCGGAAAGCTTCACCCAGACTCAAAGAGACCAAAGAATACTTCATGTCGGGAAGCTTACCTGTGTAACCGCAAATCAATATGGGCTCTAGCTTGGTTGACCTTAGTGGTGACTCTGGCTGGGACGGTGCTAGCAGATGTAGAACTACGGTAGGATTGGATGAGCACCGAACAGCGGTCAGGGGAACTCTTCGGAAGACCATGTTTTGGTCGTCTTGTTCTCAAACACCCTGAAGTGCGAGAACGTAAAAAGAGGGATCGAATCTTGTGGGTCAAGTGTACAAACCTCTGCAGAGGGTTAAAACCTAATCGATTAGCCGTGTCCCCTGTTACGGACAACTTGAGCCTCTGGACTTGGATCTATCAGGGAACTCTCAACTCTGGACTGATAACTTAATTGTGGGCAACTTATGATGATTTGGGCTATGAGACATCAGTTGGCGGAACCATGTCATGATAGAAAACTCTGTAGGACAGACTCCTGATATTCCTTTGTTGTAGGGAAAATAAAATCCAGCTTTTACGCAAACAAAACTCAGACACAGAGCCACAAAGCCTATTGCATACAGTATAGTTTTATCATCTATTTTTCTTACAGTGATCTTGTCGGTACATTCAATGTACTGACCTACACGGCTGCAACGTATCATGTTGCAGGATTATTACTGTGACGAGTGAGTTTCCTTGTTGGGTTATGGTCTACACTCAACCTGCCGATGGCGTGGATGGGACTCCACATCCGATTGATTGTTTTCGCTGAAATTTATGAGGTATATATCAGTTTTACGTTATTTATACATCTGATTGCACTTTGATATATACATTGATGTACTATGTGTGTGTCGGATCTCGGGTTAGGTTCGAACACTGGGGTGCACACGAAGATCTCCCTCTAACAACTCACGCCCTCAACCTCGCCACGATCTCAAAGGCAAGCTCGACGAACTCGCAACACAAGGGACACGAGATTTATACTGGTTCAGGCCACCGTTGTGGTGTAATACTCTACTCCAGTGTGGTGTGGTGGATTGCCTCTTGGGCTGAGGATGAACAATACAAGGGAAAGAACAGCCTCCTGAGGTGAGGTGTTCTTGTGCTTGGTGGGTGTGTGGATGGGTTGGATCTAGTCCAAGATGAGAAGGCTAAGGCTCTATTCGTCCTCGTCGTCGTGTCTACTGTGGTGGCTAATCCTATTTATAGAGGCCCTGGTCCTCTCCCCAAATATTGAGCGGGAAGGGAGCCAACAACGACCAATTTGAAAGGAGACGGCTAGTACAAGTTATCCTAACAAAAGCAGTCTTCGCCTGCCAAAGGCTCTGGTGGTGGTGCCGCCTTGGGCTCCATGGTGACCTCCATCTTGCTGTCTTGCTGGTCTTGGTTTCATTGCATCAACATGGAAACCTTTGCTTGACACCTCGGTACTCCTCGCCTGCGCTTGCCACCTTAGCACCAAAGAGGAAACATGGACATTGTGCGCGTCGGCGCCCGCCTGGTCTCAATCGTCATGGCTCACGTCATTGGAACCTCGTGAGGTTTGCCCTTCCTTGATCTTTCCACCCCTCGCGAGCTAGCCTAGTGAGGGCACTCCCGAGGAGGTCTTGTGTCGTCCGCCTCGCGAGGCTTGGCCCCTCACGAGGGTCTTGAATGCTTGTTGGCGAAGATGGACCGTATGGGCCCGCTCGCAGAGCCACGCCATGGGCTGCAGGCAGGCAAGTCTGGGGACCCCCATTCCCAGAACACCGACAATAGCTCCCGGGCCCAAGGCGCGCTCGGGCTTGGCTTCGAGGCGAAGCCAAAGGGCAAGTGCGGAGCGCCACGGGCCCTAACAGCCTGCGGCCTTGGTCGACGCGTGGCGATTGATTGGACGTGGGCGTCTCCACTTCCCCATGTTGTCTCGGCAACTACCCGACTGTCAAAAGGCTGGCGTAGATAGCGCTTGCCTTCACTGCTTCCTTTCGCATTGCTCTAGATCACCTTTCTTGCTCCCTGCTTCCCAAATCTCCAGATCTACTCCCATCATCTTCCGCATTAGCGACCAATGACGCACCGGAAGGTCAAGCCTGCCTCGTCGCCAGCTTGGTACGAGCCAGCTCTCGACGTGCCCAACGTCTCGGAGAAGAACCTCGCCACCACGCGCTTGCTGACGGCGGGGGAAAGCAAGGAGAGGAGGAAGACTGAGCTCTGGGCCGGCTCCAACATGCCAGAGCCCGAAGGAAGCACCTTCTTCCCCTTCTTCACGAGCAGCATCGTCGCAGGGCTGGTTCCCCCATTCTGTAACTTCTTCTACGAGGTCCTTGGCCACTATGGGCTGCAGGCGCTGCATCTTCATCCCAAATCTATCCTTCTCTTGTCGATCTCCGCCTACTACTACGAGGCGTACCTCGGCGTGATGCTGTCCGTGGCTCTATTGCGCCACTTCTTCTTCCACCGCATCAATGAGGGTCATACCTCCCGGTGTGCCAATTTCATCGTGGCCGGCAAGGCCAACTCAATCTCGAAGACTGGGAAGAAGGCTGACGGCTTCAGGAGCAAGTGGGCCAAGATGGACGCCAGGTGCGTCCACCCGCGCTTGATGCTGCCAACAGAGATGCCCCAGTCTGATAAGGGGTGGTCTTGCACGAAGCTCACTGATGAGCGGGCGACACTGGTGCTGGAGCAGATGAACGCCGACCTAAATCCGGGCAACGTGAAGGCGGCATAGGTGATAGGGGACATGCTCTTGAGGGAATTCCTAATGCTGCATGTAGCCCCGCTTCAAGCCCATACGTGCCACTTGTGGGAGCTTGGGGGTGAAGAGGACAAGGTTCTCCTGAGCCCGGAAGCCTTGTCCGACGGTGAGCTGGTTGCGGCTCTCCGCCTCCTTGTCGGGGACGACCAGGAATACCCACCGGGTGTCTTCACTCCCTTGTTCCGCCACAAGGACGGGGCGCAGTTCATGGCCGCCAAGCCGACCTTTGACGGGCGCGGGCTAGTGCTGCTGGCACCCACCGGGGCCCCTGCGGTGCCGACGCCGGTGGAGCTGTCTTCTGGTGAGTCCCGTGGGCAGGAAGAGGAGGGGGAGGAAGACTCGGAGGTGACCCCTGAAGGGATGGGGGAGACCTACCCCTTGAGTAAAGCTGACATCCTCTGCACCCTTCCTGATGATGACGAGGCTGACACCCGTCAGGAGAAGGGAGAGCCGCCCGTAATCCCGACGAGGGACCGATTGGTGCTGATTTCCCGGGATGCTACTTCTGCTCTAGCGCCACCTAGAGTCGCTTCTGGCCCAGCTGCTGCTCCTGCTCCTGCTTCCGGAGCTGGCGCGCCCGCGCCTCGGGTCGTGAAGCTCTCCGGCTTCAAGCTCCCGAAGCGGTGGGACTACGCCGCGGTTCTTCCTTTGGTAAGTGTTCAGTAAGTGTTCTCGTCCTGCCTTGTTCTTGCTACTGATGCTTGTTTCTGACTCTTCTTCCTTGTTGTGTAACTAGGCCGACGCCTGTGGTGAAGAGGAGAAGGGAGGGTGAGGTGCTGCTTCTTGAGCCCTGCTCGCCTCCTGCGGCTGCGCCCCTCTCCATGAGCAAAGGTGGGGGTGGTGCTCGTGCTTCTCCAGCCCGATCATCCTCGCGAGGCTGGGTGGAGCATCCTTGGGAGAAGTCAGCCCCCGAGGCCCCGCTGACTTGGGAGGTGCCAGAGTCCGGCTCGGGTGCTGAGGTCCAAGAGGCTCAGGAGCCTCCAGCCTCCTAGGCCATGGTGACGATGACGCCTCTTCCTCCTCCTTCTACCGTGTTGCTGGCCCCAGGTTCCTCTGTTTCTCCTGACGTCCTGGAGCAGGCCCTTTCTGAGATGGCCCGGTTGCGAGAAGATCTCGAGAGCGCCGAACGCCTCCTAGCAGCTGGGTGCCTGGAGCTGGTCTCTAGTTGGCTTCATTCTGACGTGTCCATTCGGGCGGCGCTGAGCCAGGTCACGGCGACCTCTGAGGGGGAGAAGCGAGCCACAGCTCAGGTAGTAGTTGCTTGCGAGGCAGCGCTGAAGGACACCGAGGCCGCCCAAGGTTGCTGCCGGGTGCTGGATCCCGAGCTGAAGATCCTGCGTGAACAGCGCGCCGAAGATGCCCGTGGCTGTAAGGCGGAGGAAGAGAGGATGAAGGCCCGGGAGGACACCGTCAAGGGTCGCGACGCTGAGCTGGAGCAGCTGGCGCAAGCGCAGGCCGCTGAGCGTGACCGGCTAGAGGAGCTGGAGCGAAAGGTGCAGGCGGAGAAAGCCGAACTTGAGCCAAGACGAAGGTTCTGGCCGAGGACCGCGTGACCTTCGCGCTTCTCGAGAAGAGGTCTCGTGAGGCTCTGAAGACACTCTATGAGAAGGGCTTGGAGAAGCCGCTGGCCACCGATGAGGACGGCCCCGCCCAGTTGCTTCCCTACTTAATGGAGGCGCTTGAGAAAGTCGTGAGTGGCATCGGCCCTATGGCAGAGGAAGAGGCTCGCGTCCTTTCTTTAGCCGCGCTGACACGCGTCTTCAGCCACCTCCATCTTCGTGATCCTACCGCCCGCCTTGACGAGCTGCTCGAGCCTATGGACGACGAGCTCTACGCAGCTGCCGCTGCAGCCGTGAGGGGTCAGGTGGAGGCCCAGATGCAGAGGTTCGACGCCTTCGCCCCCGCTCCTTTGACCGGTGGTGTAGGTGAAGGCGACGCCACCCAGGAGGGGGGCGCCTCTTGCGGGTGCCGGCGGTATCCAGGGATGACTGGCTTGCGGCTCCTTTCCCGTTGAAACTCCTACAACATGTAGCGTGCCTCTTGGAGGCGTTTAAACTTGTGTTTGATTTTCGGAGAACAATATTTCTTGTAATATTTGCTTTGAGATTTTGTGATTTCCTTCCCATTTGCTTTACGTTCTACGTTGGCAGAGCCCGACCCCGCGCATACCTCAGCCGTCGTTGGGCCGAGCGGATCACTAGGACAGACCAAGGAGTGAGGGGCTACATGGTCAGTAAGGCTCCTGAGTCGCGATGCTCAGGAGTCCCCCTTGACGCGCAAACATCTTGTGGAAAGGAGATGCAATGGTAGGTCTAGTGTTCTACGTCGGCAGGGCTCGACCCCGCGCATACCTAAGCTGCCATTGGTCCGACCAGATCACCAGGATAGGCCAAGGAGTGAGGGGCTACATGGTTAGTTACGCTCCTGAGTCACGATTCTCAGGAGTCCCCCCTGACGTTCAAACGACCTTCATACCTTGGCTCCACTTGGGAGGGCGCGTGACGACCAGGTCCGTGGGACCTGGTAGGGCGGCATACGCTTGGGCGTGACCCGAGCGCGACCCTCGTGCCCAGCCCCCTCGCGTGGCTCTCCTGAGGGGAGGTGTTTCAATGAGGCCAGACACCGAGCCCGGAGGATCCCTGAGGTTGATACGGCCGTGAGGCCGTCCTCAGTTGTTTATCACCAGGACGGACCATGGCACTTCCACACTTGCACGGGCATAGCCGCTCCTCGGCAGTATCGACTGCCAGCGCGGAGCATGGTGCTTCCACTAGTACGTGGGAGGGGACTCCCTACTGCGGAGAGCCCCCGGGGCGTGTGCAGCCCCGCCCTGACACATGGCTTGCATGGCAGGGCTAGACGAGGTGTGTCTGGGCACTCGTCAGCCAGCCCGGGACTCGCGAGGCCCTACCTCAAGGCGGGTTGCGCCTGGTCTTGATTCTTGTTCGCTGTGGTGGTCCTGCGAGGTGGTTAGACAACCTGCGCCGGAAGAATCTCCTGTGGTTATCGCGTGAGAAGGCCAAGCACCAACGGCCCCAGGAGGTGACCTGAACAGGACCGGCCCGCTCGACAGAGCTCAGCCGTTAGACTTACCGACGCTGCAGGGACGGGCCCGAGCAGAGACGCCGTGCCTAACATTCTAATGTGAAGGGTCCAGAAGAAAGACGGTCAGCGCGCGGCTCCTGTGGTAGGTGACAATCAAGCAGGTGATAACCCTAGATAGATTATGCATGGAAAGCAAACTGGCTCAAGTAAACGCAGGGGAGATACGTGCCACTGGGTCAGGCCCGAGCGGCTTGGGGATGATGTAGCCCGAGGGGCGCCCCCAGCAAGGTAAGATAAAGACATAAACAAGAAGGGATACATGCCACAGGGACAGACCCACACAGCCTGGGAATGATGCAGCCCTGAGGGCGCTCCCAGCTAAATAAACTAGGAAAATGTCACCTGATTCTATTGATGAAGGAATGTTGGGGCAGCTGCAGGTACGCGGCGAAGGGGTTGCTCCTCCCGAGCCACCAGGGCTCTGAGCCACGGGAGGCTCTGGGGGTCCAGGCGGCCTCCGGGGACCGTCTCCATCTCTGCCAGGACTGTGTGATGCCTATCCTCCTGACCCGCCATGACGCTCCACAGGTTGTGCTGGAAGGCAACAGCCACGCTTGGCAGGCTGAATGGCATGCGAACGTAGTTGTGCGATGGGCTCTCGCATTGTCCCACTTGTGAAGGCCAGAAGAGATCCTGAGACGCGGCCCTGTTGAGCCCTGGGATGTCGATGCAGACGCGCAGCTCACCACCCACGCCTGGGTGGGGAGCAATGCCAAGTGGGTGGCTGTCGCCGCTAATCGCTCTTGCTTCCTGAAGTTCCCGAGTGGTCTTGGTAATGAACTCCTGAGCACTGGGCGCTCCTCGCCCTGTGTCCTCCAGAGGGAAACGTGCCACAAAGCATGCCTCCAAATGGTGCCCAAGCGTCTCCCTCGTAATGTTGGCAAGGTCTGAGGCCCTCCAAAAGAGATCCCCCGAGCCCTGCCTGAGGAGGGCGCCAGGCGCGCCTTCCTATGCGACAGAGGGAGGCGCCCCAGGTGCGGGCGCTGATCCTGACATGGCGCCACTTGCGGCGCCGTTCTCCTCAGGCCCAGTATGGAGTGGCTGCTTCTTCTTGGGGATGGCCTCAGGAGGGTACTCGCCCTTGCTGCAGCTTGAAAGGCACGCTCGAGGGAGCACACCGCGTCTCTTTCTTCGTAGGGGACTGTGATGATTCCGTCGCTTCCTGGCATCTTGAGGACATTGTAGCCATGGTGGGTCACCGCCATGAACTTAGCCAGGGCTAGATACCCGAGGATGGCAATGTACGGCAAATGGATATGGGCGACGTCGAAGTCGATGAGCTCGGTGCGGTAGTTGTCACGCTGTCCGAAGGTGACTGGGAGGCGGACCTGACCTATCGGGGTGGTGGAGCCGTCGGTTACTCCTGAGAAAGGCTTGGTAGGATGAAGCTGATCATAGGGCACTTGAAGGCTGTCGAACATCTCGATGGAAAGGACGTTAAGCCCTGCGCCGCCATCGATGAGAGTCTTGGTGACTTGCACGTTGCTGATGACGGGTGAACAGAGCATCGGGAGAGCGCCAGCGGTGGCCGCACACTTGAGCTGGTCTGCCGAGCTGAAGGTAATAGCGCACTTGGACCACCTGAGCGGGCATGTAGCCTCGACCTTGGGAAGGACTGCATTCACCTCGCGAGCGAACTGCTTGAAGATACACTGTGGGGCTGGGGCTTGAGCTCCACCCAAGATGCAGGCGATAGCATGTGGCTCCTGGAAGCCCCCAGCCCCCACGTCTTGGTGGTGGTCGTCGTTCCTTCTCGGTGGTGGTGGCACTGGAGGAAGCCCAGCATTGCCCTGAGGACGGTCCTTGTGGGGCTGATCCCTCCAGGCACCTTCGCGAGGCTGATCCTGCCAGCGGTCCACACGAGGCCGGTCACGCCACTCCTAGCGTGGGCCCCGGTCGTCCCAGCGTCCTCCGCCACTTCCTCCTCCTCGGTCGTAGCCTCGGTCGTTGCGCTCGGGGCGTCGACCAAAGCATCCGTCACGAATGGCCCTGAGCTCTTGACAATCGTTGGTGTTGTGGTTGTGCATGTTGTGGAAGGCGCAGAATGGTCGGCTGCTCTTGGGTGACTCAAGCTGGTCCCTGCCGCGCTTCGTGTCTGGCTCTGCCGTGAGTACGGCCGCTCCCTTGTGCTTCACGTCCTTGGCCTTGGCTTTCTTCTCCTCCAGGTCGGCAGTTGGGGGCTCGAGAAGGGAAAGGCGCCCTTCCTCAGCCCTTGCGCACTTGGACGCCAGGTTGAACAGCTCCAGGGATGTGCACAGCTCCTCGTGGATGGCGAGCTCCTCCTTCATCTTGACGTCGCGGACACCATCAGAGAACACAGAGATGATGGCCTCTTCCATCACCATGGGGATCTTGAGGCGGACATTGTTGAAGTGCTGGATGTACTTCTAGAGGGTTTCCCCTGGTTGTTGCTTGACGCGGCGTAGGTCACCCGTGGCCGGAGGGCGGTCGCGAGTGCCCTGGAAGTTGGCGAGAGGCGGTCGCGCATTTCGTTCCAGGAAGAGATGGAGCCTGGAGGTAGGTTCAGGATCCACGAGCATGCACCATCCTTGAGAGCCAATGGGAACTAGTTTGCCATGAATTTCTCGTCACCATTGGCCGCCTCGATGCTCAGCTCATAGAGTTGCAGGAACTCCGCGTGGTCGGGGCTGTTGTCGTAGCGCGGAGGTAGGTCTGGCTTGAACTTGCCTAGCCAGGCGACGCTACACAGCTCGGAGGTGAAAGCGCGGTAGCCCGCGGTGGCCACCGGGACCCTTTGCTGATGTGGAGCCTAGCCTTGACGCCCTCGCACCGCCATCACAGGCGGCGCACGGTCTTGTCGTAGCGGCGCTGGGAGCGCAGGAGCGTTTTCTTGCAGACGAGGGACTTCTTGGCAGCTTCCTTGTTCGCGTATAGGTGCCCAACGCGGTGGATCACACCGGGGGGCGCACGCCTTGGCGCCAAGGCATCGTCTTGGGGCAGAGGTGGTGGAGGCGCTCCATGAGCCGCGTCGCCCGCAGCTGGCGGAGGGCGAGGCAACGAGAGGGACGACACAGGGGAGCCCCCTACGGCGCTGACAAGCTCGGCGATGCGGTCGAGCCAGTCCTCGTATAGTTCGTCGATGGGGCGGTAGCGCAGGAGCTCGCACGCCATGCACAGCGCGGCCTGCGCGGCCGTGGGAGCGCGGCGGACGTGAGACAATGAGCCGGCCGGGGTCAGCGATGGAGTGGCGGTGCGGCCGTCCCGCCGCACCGAGGGGTGCCACGAGGAGGCTTGCTGCTCATTCCCCGCCGGGCCAATGACGGTGTTGGCAGCAGGCGACGGAGAACGATGGGGTGGCCCGCCGACGGGAGCTGTATGAATGACGTAGGCGGCGAGGGCGACCCAGTGCTCAGCGCGAGCTCGACAAGCATCCTCCATGGAGGTGACGAAGCGACGGAAGGAAAGCTTCGGCGCACCCCTACCTGGCACACCAAATTTCGGATCTCGGGTTCCGGCAAAACACTCAAGGTTCGAACACTGGGGTACGCACGAAGATCTCCCCCTACCAACTCACGCCCTCAACCTCGCCACGATCTCAAAGGCAAGGTCGACGAACTCGCAACACAAGGGACACAAGATTTATACTGGTTCGGGCCACCGTTGTGGTGTAATACCCTACTCCAGTGTGGTGTGGTGGATTGCCTCTTGGGCTGAGGATGAATAGTACAAGGGGAAGAATAGGCTCCTGAGGTGAGGTGTTCTTATGCTTGGTGGGTGTGTGGATGGGTTGGATCTAGTCCAAGATGAGATGGCTGAGGCTCTGTTCGTCCTCGTCGTTGTCGTCATCGTCGTGTCTACTATGGTGGCTAATCCTATTTATAGAGTTCCTGGTCCTCTCCCCAAATATTGAGCGGGAAGGGAGCCAACAACGGCCAATTTGAAAGGGGATAGCTAGTACAAGTTATCCTGACAAAAACAGTCTTCACCTGTCAAAGGCTCTGGTGGTGACGCCGCCTTGGGCTCCATGGTGACCTCCGTCTTGCCGTCCTGCTGGTCTTGGTCTCATTGCATCGATATGGAAACCTTTGCTTGACACCTCAGTACTCCTCGCCTGCGCTTCCCTCCTTAGCACCAAAGAGGAAACAAGGACACTGTGCGCGCTGGCGCCCGCCTGGTCTTGATCGTCATGGCTCACTTCATTGGAACCTCACGAGGTTTGCCCTGCCTTGATCTCTCCGCCCCTCGTGAGCCAGCCTGGTGAGGCTGCTCCCAAGGAGGTCTTGTGTCGTCCGCCTCGCGAGGCTTGGCCCCTCGTGAGGGTCTTGAATGCTTGTTGGTGAAGATGGGTCGTACGGGCCCGCTCAGAGAGCCACGCCTTGGGCCGCAGGTAGGCAAGTCATGGGACCCCTGTTCCCAGAACACCGATAGTGTGCCAGCATACTGATCCAGGAATTGCACGGATACACAGAGGCTTGACTGTCTGAGGTCGGGTCGCTACACCATGACTATTTTTGAAGATGGCGCGGCGACGACTATGACTACGGAGCCAATCAAGGACCAAGATTTGGAGGCGAAAGACATTGTCGTGAGCAAGGATGATGCTTCCATCTTTGGAGGCGATAGTGATGATGTCCCATCTTTAGCCTTCATCCAGGGCGACGGTGACGAGCTGGTTGAGCATGGGATTTCCGCTTTGACCACGGCAGTGTATGATGACTTGAGTGACTTGTGCCGCCATATTGAGAGTGAGAGTGAGTTCACCACTAGCCCCATATATGATGAGTGGCCCCAATTCCCATGTTAGGAGAGCCACAACCCCCACCACTTGAGTGAGATGAATGACTCCACCATATGTGACTTTGAGTGCACCTATTTTGAGGGAGTGAGTGATCCACCACATAGAGAGAGTGAGATAGTTGATAGGTCATGTGAGGCCACTTTCAACACTAATGACTTAACTTCTACAGCTATTGTGTCTTCTCATTTGGTGCTAGGTCCCATATATGATGACGCACCGATACTCGATGACTTCATCCTCCATTTGGACAAGACGATGGCCATGGAGGAATATGATGCACCCCCACATGGTTCCATCAAGATGAAGATGATGCCCTCGATTTGGTCTTTGCCACCTCACCTACCTCACATGTGTGTAATGAGAAAGGTAACATAGGTGAAGGTGATGCTCTTGTCCCACTAGTGGACTGTAACACCCACGATCCGGCTATATCTCCCACATGTCGGGGCACGACTTAGAGGCATAGCCGCATGGTAGGTTTGTTGCAAGAGGGGTAATCTTCACACAATCCCATGTACTGAATAGAAAGGGATAAACAGTTGGCTTACAATCGCCACTTCACACAATACATAATAATCCATACATCATCCAGAATACAATCAAGGTCCGACTATGGAACCAAATAAAAGGAGAAAACCTCAATTGCTAGATCCCCGATCGCCCCGACTGGGCTCCACTACTGATCAACTGGAAATGAAACAACACAACGAACACGGCCTTCATTGAGCTCCCATATGAGCTCAGTTGCATCACTTGCACTGGTATCATTGGTGCCTGCAACTGTTTGGAAGTATCTGTGAGCCACGAGGACTCAGCAATCTCACACCCGCGAGATCAAAACTACTTATGAGTAGGAAAGGGTAGTGAGGTGGAGCTGCAGCAAGCACTAGCATATATGGTGGCTACCTTACGCAAAAGAGAGCGAGAAGAGAAGCAAAGCACGGTTGAGAAGCTAATAAGTGATCAAGAAGGGATCCTGAAGTTACTTACGTTCAAGCATAACACGTGACCGTGTTCACTTCCCGGACTCCACCGGAAAGAGACCATCACGGCTACACACGCGGATGATGCATTTTAATTAAATTAAGTGTCAAGTTCTCTACAACCGGACATTAACAAATTCCCATCTGCCCATAACCGCGGGCATGGCTTTCGAAAGTTCAAACCCTGCAGGGGTGTCCCAACTTAGCCCATCACAAGCTCTCACGGTCAATGAAGGATATTCCTTCTCCCAGGAAGACCCGATCAGACTCCGAATCCCGGTTACAAGACATTTCGACAATTGTAAAACAAGACCAGCAAAGCCACCCGAATGTGCTGACAAATCCCGATAGGAGCTGCACATCTCTCATTCTCAGGGCACACCGGATTGTCCAAGATACCGGTAGGCCAACCCAGAGTTGCCCACCAGTAGGCCAACCCAGAGTTGCCCCTGGTGGCCACCGACTGCTGACAGGTTGGACCAACACTCAGAGGATCACTGGCCCAGGTGGGGTTAAAATAAAGATGACCCTCGGGCTCCAGAAACCCGAGGGAAAAAGGCTTAGGTGGCAAATGGTAAAACCAAGGTTGGCCCTTGTTGGAGGAGTTTTATTCAAGGCGAACTATCAAGGGGTTGCCATAACACCCAACCACGTAAGGAACGCAAAATCAAGGAACATAACACCGGTGTGATGAAAACAAGGGCGGCAAGAGTGGAACAAAACACCAGGCATAAGGCCGAGTGAGGGAGTCCTGGATTAGGGTGTCTCCGGACAGCCGGACTATATCCTTTGGCCGGACTATTGGACTATGAAGATACAAGATTGAAGACTTCGTCCCGTGTCCAGATAGGACTCTACTTGGCATGGAAGGCAAGCTAGGCAGTACGGATATGGATATCTCCTCCTTTGTAACCGACCTCGTGTAACTCTAACCCTCTCCGGTGTCTATATAAACCGGAGGGTTTTAGTCCGTAGGACAACATACAATCATACCATAGGCTAGCTTCAAGGGTTTAGTCCCTCAGATCTCATGGTAGATCAACTCTTGTAATACCCATATCATCAAGAATAAATCGAGAAGGACGTAGGGTTTTACCTCCATCAAGAGGGCCCAAACCTGGGTAAAACATCCTGTCCCCTGCCTCCTGTTACCATCTGCCTTAGACGCACAGTTCGAGACCCCCTACCCGAGATCCTCCGGTTTTGACACCGACATTGGTGCTTTCATTGAGAGTTCCTCTGTGTCGTCGCCGTTAGGCTTAATGGCTCCTTCTATCATCGATAGCGATGCAGTCCAGGGTGAGACTTTTCTCCCCGGACAGATCTTTGTGTTCGGCGGCTTCGCACTGCGGGCCAACTCGCTTGGCCATCTGGAGCAGATCGAAAGCTACGCCCCTGGCCATTAGGTCAGGTTTGGAAGCTTAAATTACACGGCCGTTATCCGTGGAGACTTGATCTTCGACGGATTCAAGCCCCTGCCTTGTGTGCCACGCGGTCACGATGAGTATGATTTAGCTCTACCATCGGACCGTATTTAGGAGATCGCACCGGCAGCCGCTCCAAGCCTCAATTCGGAGCCAGTTGCGCCATCCATGGACGAGTGGATAGACCCCGTCACGGAGGCCGTATCCTTAGCGGCGATCGAGCCGAATATCGACCTTACCCTTCACGAGAGCCGTGTTGCCAAACTGCCGGATCCTTCCCCAGCGACGGACTTCGAACCGCCTGCACCCATGCCTATCAAATCTGACTGGGCACCAACCATAGAGTTCACCTCCGCGGATATCTTTCAGCACTCGCCCTTCGGCGACATACTGAATTCATTAAAGTCTCTCTCCTTGTCAGGAGAGCCCTGGCCGAACTATGTCCGGCATGATTGGGATGCGGATGACGAAGAAATTCGCCGCCCACCCACCACCCACTTAGTAGCCACTGTTGATGACTTAACCAACATGCTCGACTTCGACTCCGAAGACATCGACGGTATGGACGATGATGCAGGAGACGAACAGGAACCACTGCCCACAGGGCACTGGACGCCCACTTCATCACATGACGTATACATGGTGGACACACCAAAAGAAAACGACGACGAGGAACAGAAGGACGCAACGAAGGGTTGTCCCCTCGAGAAGCAGTCAAAGTGGCGGCGTAAGCGCCGCTCCAAATCCCGCCTTGGCAGAAACAACGATCATATAGACCCAGCGTTAGAGCAGGGTGAACCATCGCCGGACCACGGCAACATGGAGAATCAAACCAAACAACCTGACTCTGTCAAAGATAATAGTCCGGACGACATCAGACCGGACAGACACCCGGAGCAACAGAATGCCCGTCAAAGGCTTGTTGCCACCGCGAGGAGTCTAAAAAAGCAGAAGCAAAGGCTCAAGGCTGCGCAAGACACACTCAAAATCAGATGGAGTAAAGTACTCAACACAGCAGCGAAGTACGGCGGTAATTGCCACACCAAGAGCTACCCGAAACGGAAGTTGCTACCTGAATTCGATGAGGAGGCCTTAGATCCCCCGCAACCAAAAATTAAAACGGCCATCTGGCCGGATAGACGACCTCATGGCCAACATAGAGCAGCAAACAATGTCGCACATAAGCCAATACGCAATCCACGCGAGGGCTCGCATCAAAAGGACGGCACAACCAGATCCATCTATGGACCAGGCAAGCGCGCTCCAACATACGATGCAACACAACAAACATCCGAACACCACGGTACACCCAGATACAGGGGTGCCACACACCCCCTATGTTTCACCGACGAGGTGCTGGACCATGAATTTCTAGAGGGATTCAAACCCGTAAACATAGAGGCATACGACGGAACAACAGACCCTGGGGTCTGGATTGAGGACTATATCCTCCATATCCATATGGCTCGAGGAGATGATCTCCACACCATCAAGTACTTACCCCTCAAGCTCAAAGGGCCAGCTCAGCACTGGCTTAAAAGCCTCCTTGAAAGCTCCATTGGTAGGTGGGAAGAGCTCGAAGACGCTTTTTGGGCAAATTTTCAAGGGACTTATGTCCGACCTCCGTACGCGGACGATTTGAGTCATATAACTCAACAGCCTGGAGAGTCAGCCCGAAAGCTTTGGAACAGGTTTCTTACTAAAAAGAACCAAATAGTCGACTGTCCGGACGCTGAAGCCTTGGCAGCTTTTAAGCATAGCGTCCGCGACGAATGGCTTCCAGACACCTCGGCCAAGAAAAGCCGAGAACAATGGCAGCATTAACAAGCCTCATGACCCGATTTTGCGCGGGTGAGGACAGCTGGCTAGCCAGATGCAGCACCAGCGACCCAAGTACATCCGAAGTTAGAGATGGAAACGGGAAATCATGACGCAGCAAAAATAATAAGCGCTGGAATAAAGAAGACAGCCCGAAGAGCACAGCAGTAAACGCCGGATTCAGAAGCTCTCGGCCAGGTCAGCAAAAGCCGCCCTCTAAAGGCGCCAGAGATGAATTGTCCAGCCTAAACAAAATTCTGGACCAAATATGTCAGATCCATAGCACCCCTGATAAATCATACCCACAGAGAATGTTGGGTCTTCAAGCAGTCCGGCAAGCTCAACGCCGAAAATAAGGGGCAGGATACACCAAGCGAAGACGAGGATGAGCCTCGCAAGCAAAGCACTGGGGAACAGAAGAAATTTCCACCAGAAGTCAAAAACAGTACACGTGTGACACGTGATAAAGGGGAGAAACAAAGCGGCACTCCCAGATAAATACGTCCAAGGGCCTATCACCGCGGAGTTCTGCCACTAGCCGTCTCAACCGATCACCTTCGACCATCAGGATTACTCGGCAAGTATCCGGCGTGCAGAATGGGATGCCTTGGTATTAGATCCAATAATTGATGGATACCACTTCACACGAGTCCTGATGGACGGTGGCAGCAGTCTAAACCTGATATATCAGGACACAGTCCGCAAAATGGGGATAGACCCATAGAAAATTTGCCACAGCAATACTACCTTTAAAGGAGTAACGCCAGGCCCAGGGGCTCATTGCACGAGCTCCCCGCTACTAGAGGTTATCTTCGGCTTCCCCGATAACTTCCGTAGCGAAAATTTAACCTTCCACATTGCTCTGTTCCAAAGTGGCTATCAAGCACTACCTGGACGTGGAACTTTCGCTCACTTTAATGCAATACCTCATTACGCTTCCCTCACGCTTAAGATGCCCGGTCCACGTGGCATCATTATAGTAAATGGAAATGTTGAGCGATCCCTGCGCGCCGAAGATAGTGCGGCTGCCTTGGCAGCCGCACACTAAAACGGCCTCACCAACTAAAGCATTCGATAGGTCGTCAAGATCACGGACACGGTTAGACGAGTCCGGCGCAGCTATATGTAATTCATACAGGTTTGATGGCCATACCCCTATTACAAATACAAGGGGCTCAACGAGCGTAGACAAGTGGAAACTTTTACTCATCTTGAATTGAACATGGTTTCTTTAAACCTACCTTTTTGCAGGACAACTTTTCACCTAAGTTCCTCTCTTTTACAGATGACCATCGTGCTACACCCGTCCAGGATACGACACAACGGAGACACAGGCGCAGCCGTGCAGCAGGGACCTGTTCCAAGGATTCTTTTTAGATTAAGACCCTGCGTCAACCTTTTTAAATGTCTCTTGTTGATACACATCCCTCGGATTCTCAGTACAATTGAGAAGGATGCTTGCGTCTTGGCATGTGGCCACGTCAGAGTAATGCACGTACCTGGACACCAGGGGATTCTTACAAAGGGCACTGTTCAGGCCCACAATAAAGACCGAATACCTTAGGGAGTGTTCGGCGTCGCGAGTTTGGCCTTATATGCATCAACTCCGAATCATGTCTTTGGTCAAAGGTTGGGTTTGCCCGGCTCCTGTGTTTTGCTGCCTTATGTTCCGCTCTATCGGCTAAGGCGGCACCAGGAGAACTACTGCGATTGTGCCCTGGTTCATCCGGACAAGCACCTCAGTAGAGAAAGCTAAAAACTGACTGTCATGATATAGCATGAGACTGGTCAACCACTTGATGACCTATCGGAATCTTAGAATTCCTCCGCCTTAACGAAGGGCCGTTTCCGGGCCAGGCATGTATGCACCCCGAATTCGGGTGAGTGCGGAGCCACCACGGGCTATATAGCAGCCCCACTGTCAAACTCCTCTGGCTAAGTGAAAGTGTTAAAGCATTATAGTCCGGTTTCCTAGTTCGTTGCGCTATCACCTCCTTAATAGGACCAAGACGTTGGATTAAGTGTGAACACGCGTCTTCTGCGAACACCCCCGCATTATATGCGTGGGGGCTGAAGCCGACGACTGCAATCTTTCAGGATATACATATATGTACGTAAACGGCCGCACAGGAGGAATCATATTACTTTCGGGCAAAAGTATAAATACAGCCTTGATAAATTTAATAAAACATTGTTTTTACAATGGGAATACATGTCACTCAAACATAATATTCTTCGAGCACTGGGCCTCTATCAAACGAGCACCCTGAAGAACCTCTTCAAAATAGTGCTCGGCAGCCACTCGGCCTATGGCCGAACCGTGCGCCGCAACAGTGGTAGCATCCATCTCCGCCCAGTATGCTTTGACACGGGCAAAGGCCATCCGCGAGCCTTCTATGCACGCCGACCTCTTCATCGCATTGATGTGCGGCACCGCACCAAGGAACTGCTGCACCAGGCTAAAATAGTTGTTCGGCTTTGGCCTTTCCGGCCACTGCTGATCCACGACAGACCTCATGGTGAGTCCGGCCCATTCGGCTAGCTGATCAATCAATGGAAGTGGAAGCTCTGGGACGTTAAACTGCGACCAGAACAGCTTGTCCACTTCATGATCTATTTGATCTCGGAAGTATTCGGCCGCATCGACCGCGCTCGCCGCCAAGTCCAGATATGCGTCTGCCGAACTCCACAGCCGATCCAGAGGGGCATACCGCGGATCTCCAAACTTCCTCCACAGCATAAAGGGCTTCCCAGCCACAATATCCCCGGCTTCACGCAGCTCCTCCTTCTTCGCTCTCATAGCAGAGCGGGTGTCTTTGGTCGCCATCGTGGCCTTTTCAAGGTCCGTCGCCTTCGCTCGGTTTTCTTCTTCAAGGAACAGGCAACGGTCGGCAGTGTCTTTTAACGTTACAGCCATCTTGGCCATTTTTTCTTTGCTCTCACAATGCGCGGCCTTCTCGGCTCTCAACTCTTCAGCCGCCTTCAAAGCAGTCGCATTACAACTCCTTGCTTGTTCTTTGGCTCGGGCAAGTTCCACCCGAAGGGTCTCCACGGTGGCAGCTCCATCTGCAGTGACAACATATTAAAGATACTGGCATCACGCTGCTCTTCCTATGTGACATTCACCAGAAAACATCACTTACGCTGTGCCTCGTCAAGCCGCTTGTTAACAAGCTCGATGTCGGCATCTGCCGCATCCAGTTGCCGCTTTAGTTCGGCAAACTCATTAGTCCGGCTAGCCACCGGAGCTTCCACCACCTGCACATAAAAGCGGTATGGTTATTACCTGGGACTACGATCCTCTGTTTGCCGCTGTTCTCGGCGACAACCAGAGTCTCAGGGGCTACTACCTACACAGGGCACACCTAAAAATGTGCGGTACTATCACAAATGTATATCATTTTACGTACCTCAAAGCCCGTTAGTAGACTCATAAAGGCGTCATGCAACCCGTTTTCGGCGGACGAAATCCTTTCCATCACCGTGCCCATCAACATACAATGTTCTTCTCAGATGGTCGCTGTCGATGTCAAAACCGGTGGATCTCGGGTAGGGGGTCCCGAACTGTGCGTCTAGGCGGATGGTAACAGGAGACAAGGGACACGATGTTTTTACCCAGGTTCGGGCCCTCTCGATGGAGGTAAAACCCTACTCCTGCTTGATTAATATTGATGATATGGGTAGTACAAGAGTAGATCTACCACGAGATCAAGGAGGCTAAACCCTAGAAGCTAGCCTATGGTATGATTGTTGTATGATGAAGTTGTCCTACGGACTAGAACCCTCCGGTTTATATAGACACCGAATAGGGTTAGGGTTACACAGAGTCGGTTACAATGGTAGGAGATCTTGAATATCCGCGTCGCCAAGCTTGCCTTCCACGCCAAGGAAAGTCCCATCCGGACACGGGACGAAGTCTTCAATCTTGTATCTTCATAGTCCTGGAGTCCGGCTGAAGGTATAGTCCGGCTACCCGAACACCCCCTAATCCAGGACTCCCTCAGTAGCCCCTGAACCAGGCTTCAATGACAACGAGTCCGGCGCGCAGATTGTCTTCGGCATTGCAAGGCGGGTTCCTCCTCCAAGTCCTTCAAGAAGATTTTAAACACCAAGGATAGTGTCCGGCTCTGCAAAATAAGTTTCCACATATTGCCATAGAGAGAATAATATCAACACAAATCTAATCTGCTGACGTATTCCGCAGCGTGACATCACACTACGGCCAAGTCCTTTACTCGAATCGTTTTTACTTTTCCACCTCAGCACGTTTAGCGAGGCGGTTTCCTTGGCACGTCTTGTCAAAGTAGTGATCGTGTCCCCCCTTTTACGGGATTCTCATCAATACGGACGTGGGCAACCCAATCGTGCCCGTTAGCATGTCTTCTCGATTAAAGGCGAGTCCCAAACGGTTACGGGGAGGGCTCCTGGTATTCAACCTCTTATAAAGAGACCAGGGCCTTACTCCTTTTCCCCAATCTCAAAACAAGTTCGCCCGTCGCCTCGAGTTCCAACACCCTAGGCTCCAGATTCCAGGCGCTTCCGACCTTCGACAATGTCCGGTTCCGACCTTCAAGGCCGATGGATGCCCTCCTCCGTCACGGAGGAGGACGTGCTAAAGTTGAGAGAGGCTAAGTTATTGACCGCCGAAATTTCGCATAGGTTGCCTGCTCAAAGGCAGGCTATTCCCAGTCCCCAGCCCGGTGAGAGCGTAGTGTTCATGTCTCACTTCCTTCGGGGGTTAGGCTTCTCGATGGATCCCTTCGTGAGGGGGCTGCTATTTTATTATGGGCTGGAATTTCATGACTTAGCTCCGGAGTCCATCCTCCACATTTCCTCATTCATCGTTGTGTGCGAAGCGTTCCTCCGTGTTACTCCTCACTTCGGATTATGGCTCAAGACTTTTGGAGTGAAGCCGAAGATGATCGAGGGATGGCACACAGAGTGCGGAGGCGCTGTCATAAGTAAGAATGCTGATGCTCCATGGCCCGAGGGCTCCTTTCAAGAGGAGCTCGGCTTGTGGCAACGAGAGTGGTTCTATATCACCGCTCCCAGGAGCGCCAAGTGGGTGGCGCCTCCTGCCTTTCGCTCGGGTCCCCCATCATGGCTAGCATCATGGGTCAACAAAGGATTAGATTGGGGTTTATCCAAAGACGTGCCCTTGTTGCAGGGACGCATCAGGGATCAATTAGAAAGAGACCTCAACCTGGTCAAGGTGACGCAGGTCATGCTGATTCGCCGAACACTGCCCGGCAAACGTCGCTCCCTTCGTCTGTGGGAGTTTAATCCGGAGGGACCACGAGCTCTCCAGCATTTTATGGGTGCAACGCCCGTGGAGATGTATAAAATGTTCTTCAGATCACAAGCACTGTGTCCGGATTTGACCAAGGACGCAGGTTTAAGCTACAATCGCCCGGATACTCAAGTAAGCAACCTTGTGCCCGGACTCGCTATCCGTAAAATTGTCATAAATTCGCCCCTAAAAGAGCTGTCCTTTTAACCACGAGTGGATAGCGAAGGCAAAGCTGATCAGGTGTCCGGCTCCCCTTCCTGAGACCAGGCCGGATCCCGTGCTAGTCAGGATGTTGAAGATCGTGCCTTTGGAGGGAAGTGAGGGGGGACAAGGAAACTATGGCCTCCTCGAAGGAGGCTGCTCCGAAGGGAGGAACCGACAATTCCTCTCCTAAGGGGAAGAAGAGGGCCGCCTCTGATGACCCGGAGACCATGGCCTCAAAGCAGGGGGAAAAGTCCTCGTCAGAGGGTCCAACGCCGGGGAGATCCTCGGCCGAACTACGCCCTCAAAGGGATCAGCCCTCCAGCGAGCCATAAGTAGAGAAAGATTTTCCTTTAGAGGGATGAGAGAAATCCTTGCTTTTTATCTGAGAAGATTAACCAAAATTTTACTTTGTAGCTCAGACCTTAGCCCTTCTCAGCAGAGCTCGTCTTCGGGGGATCTTCTTCCGGAGATGATGGAGAGTGGAACGCCTCCCCCTGCCGTATCGCCTGGCGAGGCGGGCGACCCTGAGGTGTCGTCGCGGAGGGTTTCTCCGAACCTGGCAGGGGTGGAAGGTAGCCATATGTCCCCCTAAGGTTCTCCGTGTCCGGCCTTCGATGGAGGTCATAGGACGAGCCCGGCACCGTCCGGTGCATGGTCGGAGGAGCTGATGATTCTGCTGAGGCAAGCTTCTATCTCAGAGGAGCACAGTGCATTGATGGGTATGGTGATTGGAAGGATTTCGTCCGCGGAAAGCAGATTGCATGAGGTCGTCAGAAGTTTGCTGACGGGTTTTGAGGTACGTTTGATAATGTACTTCTTCGTCAGTTGCGCATAAAACAAGATGCCCCCTGTGTAGATAGTAGCCCCTGAGACTCTGCGCATTGTCAAGAAATGACGGCACGCAGAGGATCATAATCCTAGGTCTAAGATGTCGCCTTTGAATGTAGGTGGCGAGGTGTCCGGAATCAAGCCAAACTGATGATTTGGCCGAACTAAAGCGGCAACTGGACGTGGCAGATGCCGACATCGCGCTTGTCAACAAGAGGCTTGATGAGACTCAAGGTATGTAATTCCTCGGGCGGCATTAGGTAAGAGGAGCTTCATGCCAGTGTCTTACAATGTGTGTGCTTGACACAGATGGTACTGCCGCCGTGGAGAATCTTAGGGCAGAACTTGCCTGAGCTAAGGAGCAAGCCAGAAAAAGCGATGCGGCTGCCGAGAAGGCCCTTGAAGAGCTGAGAGCCGAACAGGCTGATCACTGCTGAAGCACAGAAGAGATGGCCGAGATGGCCGAGAAGTTAAAGAGCGCTGCAGACCGTTGCAAACTTCTTGAGAAAGAAGACCGGGCGAGACAAACGGACTTAGAGAAGGCCGTTGCCGATGCCAAGGACGCTCGCTCTGCGATGAGAGCTGCGAAGGAGGAGCTGCGTCAGGACGAACAGATTGTGGCTGGAAAGCCCTTTATGCTGTGGAGGAAGTTTTGCGATCCGAAGTTTGCTCCGTTGGACCGGATGTGGAGTGTGGAGGACACCTATCTGGATTTGGGAGCAAGTGTTGCTGATGCGACCGAACACTTTCGAGATCTAAAAGATCGCGAAGTGGAAAAGCTTTTCTAGTCACAGTTCCACAATCCAGAGCGTCCACTGGCAGTGGACGATCGCCTGGCTCAGTGGGCCGAACTGAATAGATTGTCCGGACTCGCCATGAAGTACGTCATGGGTCATCTGTGGCCTGGGAGATCGGAGCCGAAGAGTTATTTCAGCTTGGTGCAGCAATTCCTTGACGCGGTGCCGCGTATCAATGCGATGAAGAGGTCAGCATGCATAGAGGGCGCACAGATGGCTCTTGCCCATGTCAAGACATACTGGGCAGAGATGGAGACCACCATTGTTGCGTCCCGAGATTCGGACAAAAGCCGAGTACCCTCCGAGCACTATTTTCAGGAAGTCCTTGAAGGCGCTCGTGTAATAGAGACGCAGTGCTCGAAGGATGCTATGTTATGATACCATATGTAATTATAAAGCAATATTTTGATAAATTGTAGTGGCCTTTTATACTTGTGCCTTCAAGTATTGGGAACACCTCCTGTGCGGCCGTTTTAAGATATATATATATATATATATAATCTGAAAGATGGCAGTCGTTGGCTTCAGCCCCCACGCACATAGTGCGGGGGTGCTCGCAGAAGATGCATTTTCACACTTAACCCAACGTCTTGGTCCTACAAAGGATTTGATAGCGCAGCGAGCCAGGCAACCGGACTATAATGCTTTAACACTTTCACTTAGCCATAGGAGCTTGACAGTGGGACTATTTAGGTAGCCCCTTGGTGGCGACTGCACTCGCCCGAGTTCGGGGCGCGTATGTGCCTGGCCGGGAAACGGCCCTTCGTTAAAACGGAGGAATCCTATAGATTCCGATAGGTCATCGGGTGGCTGACCAGTCTCACGCCACATCATGACAGTCAGTTTTTGGCTTTCTCTACTGAGGCGCTCGCCCGGCCTAACCGGGGCACAATCGTAGTAGTTCTCCTGGTGCTACCTTAGCCGATAGAGCGGAATGTAAGGTAGCCGAACTCAGGAGCTGGGCAACCCAACATTTGACCAAAGACATGATTCGGAGCTGATGCATATAATGCCAAAACCCGCGATGCCGAACACTCCCTAAGGTGTTCGGTCTTTATGAGTGCGGGCAAAACAACACTCTTTATTAAAAGGCCCCTAGTGTCCAGGTACGTGCAAAAATTCTGACGTGGCCACATGCCAAGACGCCAGCCTCCTCCTTGGTTATATCAGAGAAAACCAGGGGATATGTAGCAACAAGAGACAGTAAAAAAGGTTTACGCAGGGTCTTAATCTAAAAAGAATCCTTAGGACGGGTCCCTACTACACGTCTGCGCCTATGTCTCTGTTGTGCCGTATCCTGGACGGGCGCCGCACAACGTTCATCTGCGAAAAAGTGGAACTGAGCTGAAAATGGGTTGTGCCGAACAAAAGTTTAAAATAAGCAAAGTATAAAGTAAAATATATAGAACTGAGCTTTATTATCTCTTATTGTATATGTATGGAGCCCCTAGTGCGGGGGTATATGGCCACTAAGCCTGCATCAATGATGATTTTGTACCGAACTCGTCTATCCGCGTTCGTGGTCTTTAATGACCTATTCCGAAATTTTTGGCCGGTGAAGCCATTTTACTGTGGGGCTGTCAAAGCAGCCGCACAGTCCTCCGCTTGGGGGAGGGGCACATCAATGCTTCCCCTTTAAAGAGATGATGCCTCGTGGACCGGGCATCTTAAGCGTTAGAGATGCATAATGTGGTATTGCGTTAAAGCGGGCAAAAGCTTCGCGTCCCACTAGTGCTTGATAGCGACTGGAGAATGGGACGATGTGGAAGGTCAGCTTTTCGCAGCAGAAGTTATCGGTAGAGCCGAATATAACTTCGAGCCGGAGAAAAACCATGCAATGGGTGTCCGGACCAGGCGTGACCCCTTGAAAGGCGGTTTTGCTGCGGCGGATTCTTGCTGGGTCTATCCCCATGTGGCGGATTGTGTCCTGATATATCAGGTTTAGTCCACTGCCGTCGTCCATAAGGACATTTGAAAACTGGAATCCGCCAATTATTGGATCGAGTACCAAGGCAGTCCAGCCTGCGTTCCTGATACTTCTAGAATAATCCAGCTGATCGAAGATGATTGGTTTTGACAACCAATGGCGGGACCCCTTTGGGATAGGTCGTGTGGTGCGTACCTTTATGGGCGCCGCACGTTTTGTTATGTGAAGTAAGTTTACTGTTTTTACTTCTTGTGGGAAGTTCTTTTGTTTCCTGGTGCTCTGCTTTTGGGGTTCGTCCTCGTCTTCGCTTGGTGTGTCGAGCCCCTTGTGTTCGGCGTTGAGTCTGCCGGATTGTTTGAAAACCCAACAATCTCTGCGGGTATGGTTAGCAGGCTTATCGGGAGTATTGTGTATTTGACATATCCTATCCAGGATTTTGTTTAAGTTGGATGGATCATCCCTGTTATCCTGGAGGGGTGGCTTTGTCTGATTCTGTCGTGAGATCTTGAATCCGGCGTTAACTGTCGTGCTCTTCGGACTTTTTTCCTTAGTCCGGCGACGGTCCTTGTTGCGCCACGGTTTTCCATTTCCATCCCTAGTTTCGGATGTACTTGGGTCGCTGGAGCTGCATCTTGCCAACCAGCTGCCCTCTCCTGCACAAAAGCGGGTCATGAGGCTTGTTAGTGCGGCCATTGTTCTTGGCTTTTCTTGGCCGAGGTGTCTGGCCAGCCATTTGTCTCGGACGTTATGCCTGAAAGCTGCTAAGGCTTCGTCGTCCGGACAGTCGACTATCTGATTCTTTTTAGTGAGGAATCTATTCCAGAATTGCCGAGCTAATTCTCCGGGCTGTTGAGTTATGTGACTAAGATCGTCTGCATCCGGAGGGCGTACATAGGTCCCTAGAAAATTTACTCGGAAAGCGACCTCGAGTTCTTCCCAACTTCCGATTGTGTTTTCAGGAACGCTTTTAAGCCAATGCCGGGCTGGCCCTTTAAGCTTAAGGGGTAAGTATTTTATGGCGTGGAGGTCATCTCCTCTAGCCATATGTATGTGGAGGATATAATCCTCGATCCAGACTCCAGGGTCTGTTGTTCCATCATATGCCTCTATGTTTACGGGTTTGAATCCCTCTGGAAATTCATAGTCCAGGACCTCATCGTGAAACATAGGGGGTGTGCGGCGCCCCTGTATTTGGGTGTGCCGGATTCTGATGATGGCTTTATTGCATTGCTTACGAGAACTTGCTTTCTTGGCCCGTAAATGGACCTGACTGGGCCCTGATGCGAATCCTGAAGTGGGTCGCATGCCGATTTAAGTGCGGCGCCGCTTTCCGCTTTATGCTGGCCATAGGGTCATCTATCCGACCGTGTGGCTTTCTTATTTTTTGAATGCGAGGGCTCTAGGGCCTCTTCGTCGAATTCGGGCAGTAGCCTTCTCTTCGGATAGCTTTTCGTGCGGCGACTGTCGCCGTATTTATCTGCGGTATTGATTACTTTGCTCCATCGGATCCTGAGTGCATCTTCCGCCGTTTTTAGCTTCCGCTTCTGCTTTTTCAGGCTGCGTGCTGTTGCAACGAGCCTCTTGTGGAGATTCCTCTGCTACGTGGGTTTATCTGGCGTAAGGTTGTCCGGAGTGCCGTTTTCGATGGGGAGGGATGTTCGGTTTCTCTATCCGTGTTGCCTTGTTCAGACGGTTGCTCTAAGGCCTGCTCGTCATCTACCGGCTCATCCTGCTCTATGGCTGGGTCTTTATCGAGGCGGGGCTTGGGTTGGCATTTACGCCGACGCTTTGATTGCTTTTCGAGGGATCGGTCCCCCGTTCCATCCCATTTTTCCTCGTTGTCATTTCCTTTAGGGGTATCCACCATGTACACATCGTGAGATGGGGTGGCTGTCCAATGCCCTATGGGCATTGGCTCATCTGTATCTCCTGCATCGTCGTCCATGCTGTCGATGTCTGCGGAGTCGAAGTTGAGCACGTCGTTTGAATTGTCGACAGTGGCTACCAAGTGGGTGGTGGGTGGGCTTTGAATTTATTCATCGACCGTATCCCATCCTTGCTGACCTTAGTCCGGCCAGGGCTCTCCTCATAAAGAGAGAGACTTTAGAGAATTCAGGATGTCGCCAAAAGGCGAGTGCTGAAAGATGTCTGCGGCGGTGAACTCCATTGTCGGCGCCCAATTGGATTCGATCGACAGGGGCGCGAGGGGTTCGGAGTTCGGAGAGGAATCCGGCTCCTTGGAGTCACGGGCCGTGCGGAACGCGGGGCTGACGTTCGGCTTGATCGCCTTTGAGATCATAGCCCCCGAGGTGACGTCCAACCGCTCATCCTCGATTGGCGCAATAGGCTCCGAATAAAGGGTCGGAACCGGTTCTTGTGCAGCCTCCAGGGCACTGTTCGGCGGCAGAGCTAGATCATGCCTCTCGACACAGTGCGGCGCGCTTAGCTGTGGCTTGAATCCATCAAAGATCGAATCCCCGCAGGTGTCTGCCGTGTAGTTTAAGCTTCCAAACCTGACCTGATGGCCAGGGGCATAGCTTTCGATCTGCTCCAGGTGGCCAAGCGAATTGGCCCGCAGTGCGAAGCCACCGAAGACGAAGATCTCTCCGGGGAGAAAAGTTTCACCCTGGACCGCATCGTCGTTGATGATCAAAGGAGCCATCGAGCCCAAAAGTGACGACACAGAGGAACTCCCAATGAAAGCACCAATGTCGGTGTCAAAACCGGAGGATCTCGGGTAGGGGGTCCCGAACTGTGCGTCTAGGCGGATGGTAACAGGAGACAAGGGACACGATGTTTTTACCCAGGTTCGGGCCCTCTCAATGGAGGTAAAACCCTACTCCTGCTTGATTAATATTGATGATATGGGTAGCACAAGAGTAGATCTACCACGAGATCAAGGAGGCTAAACCCTAGAAGCTAGCCTATGGTATGATTGTTGTATGATGAAGTTGTCCTACGGACTAGAACCCTCCGGTTTATATAGACACCGGATAGGGTTAGGGTTACACAGAGTCGGTTACAATGGTAGGAGATCTTGAATATCCGCATTGCCAAGCTTGCCTTCCACGCCAAGGAAAGTCCCATCCGGACAGGGGACGAAGTCTTCAATCTTGTATCTTCATAGTCCTGGAGTCCGGCTGAAGGTATAGTCTGGCTACCCGAACACCCCCTAATCCAGGACTCCCTCAGTCGCTCTCTTCAGCAGATCCCTCAGTGCATCTGACCGCATACCAGAAGGCGTCGGACTCTTTTGTTTGCCCTCTTCAAGGGCCGGATACTGGGGACTTCGGGTGACCACAGGATTATCTTCTGGCCTCACCAGACCCGGGGAGGCCCTCTGTGATGACACTTCAAGGTCGCCCGCTTCTTGAGCGGGGGAGTCTGGGGGAGGCGTTTCGCTCTCCATCATCTCTGGAAGAAGATCCCCTGAAGATGAGTTCTGTTGAGAAGGGCTAAGATCCGAACTGCAAGATAAACACTTCGGTTATTTTCCTCGAAAGTAAGGTATAATATCTTTACTATTAAGCATTTTTTATCACTTACGGCTCGTTAGAGGGCTGATCCCCGCGTGGACTTTGTGCGGCAAGAGCACCCTCCGAGGCAGGACCCTCTAGTGGAGACTTCTTCTCCCGTTTGGAAGCCTTGGTTTCCGGATCTTCAGAGGCAGTCCTCTTCCTTCCCCGGAGCAAGAGAATGTCAGATTCTTCCCCTTGGTTATCCTCCTTCACGGAGGCACTTATTCCCTTAGTTGGAATTGGTAGCGGTGGGGGCCCGCTTTGGCCCACATTATTCCCCCCTTTATCTTCCTTTGAGGGCGCCGGGCAAGGCACTAGCTCGAGCATCTTTTCCAGTACCGGATTATCCAAACCCTCAGGAAGGGGGGCCGAACACCGAATCATCTTCGCCTTTGTTAGCCAGTCCTGGTCAAAGAGCGATTTCTCGGAATGACGTCATGATAAATGAAAGACGGTGTGTTCGGCTAGAAGATTACTTACTTGGTCGGCGGTGTGGTTGCTGCTCAGGCCCACGTCCTTGGTAATATCCGGACACTCTATTTGGGGTCTGAAGAATGATTTATACATCTCCTCGTGCGTCAGGCCGAGGAAATTCTGAATACTGCGCGGTCCTTCTGGATTGAACTCCCGCATGCGGAGGGGCCGGCGTTTGCAAGGCTGGACTCGACGAACCAGCATGACTTGCACCACCATAACCAGACTGAAATCTCCTTCGAAGAGATCTTGAATGCGGCTCTGCAGTATAGGCATGTCCTTGGCTGGACCCCAGCTCAGCCCTCTGCTAATCCATGACATCAGTTGTGGGGGAGGGCCCGAGCGGAAAGTAGGGGAAGCCACCCACTTGGCACTTATGGGAGCTGTGATGTAAAACCACTCCCGTTGCCATAATTCGGACACCTCTGGAAAGGAACCCTGTGGCCATGGAGCTCCAGCGATCTTGCTTATTAAGGCGCCTCCGCACACTACATGCTGCCCCTTGACCATCTTCAGCTTCATGTCAAAGGTCTTGAGCCACAGGCCGAAATGAGGGGTAATGCGGAGGAAGGCCTCACATACGACAATAAATGCCAAAATGTGGAGAAAGGAGTCCGGGGCTAGATTGTGGAAATCTAGCCCGTAATAGAACATCAAACCCCTACGAAGGGATCCTGAGTGAGGCCTAGACCTTGGAGGAAGTGGGAGACGAACACAACGTTCTCATTGGGTTCGGGAGTAGGGACGGCCTGTCCTCGAGCAGGCAGCCGATGCGAAACCTCGGTGGTCAGGTATCTGGCCTCCCTCAACTTCTTGATATCCTCTTCCGTAATGGAGGAGGGCATCCACCAGCCTTGAAGGCTAGATCCGGACATGATTGAAGGTCCGAAGCACCTGACCTGGGCTTTGGATGTTAGAACTCGAGGCGGGGGAAGGATTTGATTGAGCGCGGGAGGGGAAAAAGTAAAAGCCTTGCCCCTTTATAAAGAGGGTGAATATCAAGCGTCCTCCTAGTGGCCGTTTGGTGCTTGCCTATAATCTAGGAGTCCTAGGCACGGTTGAGTTACCCACGCCCGTATTGATGAGAATCCCGTAATAAGGGGGAACACGATCTCTATTTTGACAAGACGTGTAAAGAAACCGCCTCGCGTTATGTGTGGAGCTGGTTGAAGAAAAACGGTTCGAATAATCACCGAGCCATGGCGTGATGTCATGTTGCCAAAGCGTGTCAGCAGATTAAGATTTGTGGAAATATTATTCTCTCTACGGTGGTATGTGGAATTTATTTTGCAGGGTCGGACACTATCCTGGTATTCAAACTCTTCTGTGATGTGTTCGGAGGAGGAACCCGCCTTGCAATGCCGAAGACAACGCTACGTGCTGGGCTCATCGTCATTGAAGCCTGGTTCAGGGGCTACTGAGCGAGTCCTGGATTAGGGGGTCTCCGGACAGCCGGACTATATCCTTTGGCCGGACTATTGGACTATGAAGATACAAGATTGAAGACTTCGTCCTGTGTCCGGATAGGACTCTACTTGGCGTGGAAGGCAAGCTAGGCAGTACGGATATGGATATCTCCTCCTTTGTAACCGACCTTGTGTAACCCTAACCCTCTCCGATGTCTATATAAACCGGAGGGTTTTAGTCCGTAGGACAACATACAATCATACCATAGGCTAGCTTCAAGGGTTTAGTCTCTCAGATCTCGTGGTATATCAATTCTTGTAATACCCATATCATCAAGAATAAATCGAGCAGGACGTAGGGTTTTACCTCCATCAAGAGGGCCCGAACCTGGGTAAAACATTGTGTCCCCTGCCTCCTGTTACCATCCGCCTTAGACGCACTGTTCGGGACCCCCTACCCGAGATCCGCCGGTTTTGACACCGACATCGAGCCTTCCACCCTTTACCAAGTATATAGATGCATTAATTAAAATAAGAGACATTGTGATATCCCAACATATCCATGTTCCAAAACATGGAACAAACTTCATCTTCACCTACAACTAGCAATGCTATAAGAGGGGCTGAGCAAAGCGGTAACATAGCCAAACAACAGTTTGCTAGGTAAGGTGGGTTAGAGGCTTGACATGGCAATATGGGAGGCACGATATAGCAAGTGGTAGGTATCGCGGCATTGCAATAGAGCGAACAACTAGCAGGCAAAGATAGAAGTGATTTCGAGGGTATGGTCATCTTGCCTGAGATCCCGCAAGAAAGAAGAACGAGTCCATGAAGTAGACAAACAGACGTAGGCGAACGGATCCTCACAAACGCGACATTATCGGAACTAACCCGGAGAAGAAACACCGGAAAGAAGCAAACAACATGGTAAACGACCATCACATAAACATGGCATGATGCACAACCAAGTATGATGCATATCCGGTTTAATGAGGCATGGCATGGCAAAATGCACAAACAATCCTATAAGTTAAGTGGAGCTCAACATGTAACAAGTTGCATATTGACGAAACACCACATGACTTAATTAGTTCTCTCCCGTTTAAGTACTCAACAATATTAAATGTTGATTAGCATGGCAAGAGGTGAAGCATAATAAAACTACCTAACTAGGTAAGTTTAAATGAGGCCGGAACAATAAAACAACAAGTCTGGAAACTCCTCATGTGCATATTTTAGGTTTGGTACTTGTCAGGACCCCGATTCCAAGTCACATCGATCTAGCCGGTAACATTTCATATCACTTTGCAGCCTCACGCATGGTATTCCCACGGGTGTCGCCTTACCATGGCCCGGGACCGTTTGCGCCTTTTGGCTCACGTATATGATAGTGTCGCTAGCATCCATATGACAGAGAACCCGGGACGACATGACTTGTCGTGAACCCAAGGTGGCACTAACTTACGGGGACAGGCATACATGAATCAACATCGAGCATGTCGGTTAGCAGCGTGCGAATCCGGGCTGTAGCACTGGGCTAACAGGACTCCGATGAACCGGGCTGTAGTAGGCTAGGCAGGACTCCGGATGTCACTGCGTGACATTTCCCCGAAGGGACAAACACAGGAACGATGTGAATCACATGCCGGCCAGTCAAGTGTTCCGGAGCAGTAGTATTGGGCTAGCAGGACTCCGGTAAACCGGGCTGTAGAAGACTACCAAGGCTCAGTGGAAGCACCAGACTACATTTCCCCATAAGAGAGGCTACCAAGGATAAACAACTAGGTTGTCAGATCCCACACATACCAAGCACTTCAATCATACACATAATATGCTCGATATGTGCAAATACAACATGGCATCACAACAAGACTCTGCGACTCAGAGTATTTATTCATTAGGCTCCGAGGAGCGAGATATTACAAACATAGGTCTCATGACCCAACAATCATAGCATACAAATCAAAGCACATGCAGAAGCTTAACTTTTCTGAGTACATACAACTATAAAAGAAGAAGGCTGAGAAGCCTGACTATCTACAAGACCCTGCCGAGGGCACAAGATCGTAGCTGAGGTAACAAGCTAAACGTCGAAGTTCACGTGGAACTACTAGCGAGACTGAAGTCTCTCTGCAAAAACATAAATTAAGCAAACATGAGTACAAAAGTACTCAACAAGACTTGCATCAGAACTAGCTACATATGCGTCGGCATCAACAAAGGGATGGTGGGGTTTAACTGCAGCAAGCCAGCTTTGACTCAGTGGCTAACCTGAACTACGACTACAAGCAACTCTTTTGAGGTGGCGCACACGAGTCCACATATTCACCAATCAATACACCACTATGGATCCGCTCCCGTCTACCTACGAGAACGCCATCCATAGAACTCACGCTTATCTTGCGCATTTTAGAGTATCCACTTCCACTTGTCTATGAACTGTTATAGGCAACCCAGAAGTCCTTTACCGCGGACACGGCTATTCGAATAGATCATTTATAACCCTGTAGGGGTGTACTTCTTCACACACGCTCTCGCCACTTACCACCATGTACACGTCGTGTATCTCGACAACCTTCAAGCGGAAGCCTGGCGAGGGAGTTGGCCACGACTTGACTAACCACACAAGTCTCTAGTCCAGGTTTATCGCCTATTCGGGTTCCATCTGCGAGGAGATCCGGCTGGAGTTTCGCTCACAGCCCCAAACGATGTGTGCAGGGTTCCCGAGACACCAAACGGGAGCCCGGTACACCGTGCCACAGTGTATCTACCGCATCATAGCCCACCCCTAGGGTCAGCGCAACGCACGGCCACCAACACATATCCTATAAACACCAGAAACTAGTTGCAACTCCTGGACAGAGGACTAGGGCAGTTAATAAGTCGAGAGGGTCAATTAAGGATCCCAATGAGTGGTAGTAGCTGTTCATGGATCACAAACACAGAACTCAGTTCCTGAGGACGGTTTCAATGAGACAACCCACCATGTACTCCTACATGGCCTCTCATCGCTACCTTTACCAAATCATGTTCACACACTTAGCTCACACATAGTAGGACATGTTCATCGCCATTCCAATTCATCCCCGATGAATCAGACCTGACTCAACTCTAAGCAGTAGCAGGCATGACAAACAAGCATGAATGAGTAAGCACATCAGGGCTCAAACAACTCCTACTCATGCTAGTGGGTTTCATCCATTTACTGTGGCAATGACAGGTCATGCAGAGGAAAGGGGTTCAACTACCGTAGCATGTAACAGTTGAATCGTTGTTGTCCTAATGCAGTAAAAGAGAGCCGGAGCGAGAGAGTGGGATTGTGTCGGAATGAACAAGGGGTTTTTCTTGCCTAGCACTTCTGAAGATAATATAGCTCTTCATCGGTGTCATCGAATTCATCGTCGGAACCATGTCTATCGAGAGGGGACAGCCATCGGCAACACAGAAAGAACATAATCAATGCAATGCACAATATGATGCATGATCATGACATGTCGATATGCTGTAATTTGAGCTAATGCAGCTAAGAATAGAAGGGTCTGAGTTGATTTGAACCAAAGGTTCAAATTCGAATTCAAACTAAGAACTTATAAAGTGCATTATCATGTTTTGATCTAAACAGCAAGGTTAAGTTGTTTAAACATGCATGGAAATGGCATAGATGGATAGATTGGATTTTTCTGATCATTTTTCATATATAAATCTTTTCAATCTGAGTTATAGATTATTTTATATGATTTTTAGAAGTTTTCAACATTTTTTGGAATTTCCTGATTATTAATAAATCCAGAAAATGTATTACTGCATCAGCACCAGGTCATGCTGATGTCAGCAGGTCAATAGGCGTCGTCCAGGTCAAACCTGACCGGTGGGGTCCACTGGTCAGTGATACAGTGTCAACTAGAGGGGCTGACGTGTGGGTCCGGCCAATGCTGACGTGGCCAAGTCAACGTTGACAGGCGGGGCCCCCTGAGATTAGTACTAATCTAACAGAGAAGTTAAACTAATTAATTTAGGCACTGGGGCCAACATGTCAATGAGAGGGGGGGTTAATTAGTGCTAACAATGGTGTTTAGCCGGCAACTAATCGCGGCCGCTAAGCAGTGCACGGCGGTGATCACCGGCCGGCCGTTTCTGGCCATAGCTTGTCATACAGGTGGGTTCGCTGGAATGCCCACATGCGGCGCGTCAGGTGGTGCAAGTGGCAGCTGCTGGGGAGGGCTGTAGCGTCGTCGGCATCGAGGTGGGTGGCGGCAGCGCTCGGGCACATGCGGGCAACGGTGCTACGGGGCACGAGCGAGCAAGGTGAAGGTCTAGGCAACCTCCTGGGATCACCAGGAGCTTGATGCAGTGCGAAGGCGCGGCTGTCTTGAGCTCAGGCCATGACGGCGGCAAGGCAGGCGGCGGCCGGAGCTCGGCTAGCACGGCCTAGGCGCTAGGGTGCGGGAACGGCAGCGGGAAAGGGGGGGAAAGAATCGGGGCTCACAGCGCATCGGATGGGGTCGTCGATGAGCTCGGGGATGGACGGTTGACGGCGAATCGACGAAGACGGCCAGCGAGCAGATGCGACGGTGACAAGCTCGAAGCCGGTGATTCCAGGCATCCGAGGACATGTGTTGCGGCGTGGAGCTTCACATCATCGAGGTGGGTCAAGGGAACACGTCCACGGGGCAAGGGGACGGCAGTGGGCACGGTGTTTTGCGGCGGCGCTTTCCGGCTCGTTTGGGCGCCCGTGAGAGAGAGAGCAGAGGGGAGGGGAGAGACCACGTGAGAGAGAGAGAGAGCAGAGAGGTGCGTGGCATCTCCAGGGCGACGTTGGGGAAGCGGCAGCAAGCAGGATGTGGCGCGCGTGTGCCGGCGTGCCGCGGCCACACACGCTCTGTCCTTCTGGCGCGCCGAGGAAGATGACTGGCAAGGTGGGCTCGGGTGGGCTGCTCAGAAGCTGGGCCGACTACAGTAGTAGGCCGCCAGGTACGTTTCTGTTCTGTTTTATTTTTGTTTTGTTTTCTTTTTATTTATTCATTTTGCCACTGATTCAAAATTTGAAATAAATTCAAAACAGGGCAAAACCTTATGAATATTTTTATGTTGCCATTATGGACTTTTCCATAGGCACATAAATAATTCCAGGGCCTTTTGAATTATATTCTATAAAAAATGAATATAATCCAAAATTCAAATACTTATTGATTTAATTTCAAAGTCCCAAAATAATTCCTTCAAAAATGTTCACTATCTTCGGTTTGGTACCAAAGCCTTGCCAAAATTATCAAACATTTATGAAGTCATTTTGGAAACAATGAATGCAATTTAAAGGGTCTCACCATGGGCCTTGGCCCATTCAGTGGAAGAGACGCCGGCAAGGGAGGCGCTGGGCCGGATCTGGCAACGGGGGAAGCGACCCAGGCGTGTAGGAGGCAGGCCGTCTCAGCGCTGCTCGCTGGGCCTTGAGGACGGGTGCGGTCCAGGTGCGGTCAACGCACGGGACGACGAGACGCTGTTGCTCTCGTTACTGAAAGACAGGAACAGTAGCACCATGGCGATGGAGAAGATGACAGCAGGAGGGGTCCTGGCGGCAGGGTCGGCGGGAACCGGCCAGAACAGCGCGGATTCGGTGGCTAGGCGGCGGAGCAGAGGAGATCCGGTCCAAATCGGGGCCGAGGCGCGAGCTTGACGGGCGGCTTGGTCCATGGCGGTGGTGGTGGTCCTGCAGGGAGGCCTCGGGTGCCATGGCAGAGGAAGGAGGCGGCTTCGTCGCGGCTCATCGGATCTTGCCGGAGACGGGGCGAAACCGAGGTCGGGGAGGCGCAAAACCACTCGATCTGGTGGCGAGGCAAGCTTCGTCAGGCATCCATGGCAGGGCCTTGGGTTCCCCTGGCACAGAGACGGTGAGAGAGTTGAGAGAGAGGAGGAGCAGAGAAGTGAAGGAAAACGGGAAAGAGAGGAAGAAAAGGGGAGCGGCGCGCGGCTGGTCCTGCCGATGTTGCTCCGGCAGGACAAAGGGTGGTGATGGGACTCCGACATGGAGCTGCTGATGCACAGGTTCGAGCAGGGAGAGTGCGACGGCTAGGCAGTTGAGGTCACTGGTGGTGGCTGGTTGGCTCGGTGAGGAAATCGAAGGAGATGGAGGGAAGATCCCGATGGGAAATCTATGGAGTGGCGGCGCTGAAAAGGAAGGATGGGACAGCTCCCTAGGATCTAGGGTTGGACGATATAAATAGAAATGAATTTAGGTCAGGGGCTACCTCGTCCCTCTGATCGCAATCGAACGGTTGAGGAAAAAATAGGTAGGGAGACCAAAAAATAAAATGGTAATGTTTTATAGACGTTTGGGGATGATCCGGATCCAACGGTGATGATTGTCCGGGTCGGGTCCGGGACAACTTTCGGACACGCGCGCGAGGAGGTCCGCGGGCTGGCGAGAGAGCTTAGGTTGGGCCTGGCGGTAGGTAGTGGACTGTGTAGAGGGGCTTGGGCTGAGAGTAGAGGAAAGAAGGCAGCCGGGCAACCGTTTCCGGAGACCGAAAACATCCGACGTTTGACCGGCTATATTGCCGCTATATTTATTCGTTGGGGCATCAAACGGACTCCGAATGCGATCAAACTTGGCAGGCGGCCTACTAACAACATAACAACACCGCATGCCAACTTTAAACCCATTCCGAGAACATTTTTCAGCCACTTATAAAATACTATTTCAGACATGCTGTGGGCGCATGCGAGTGTGTCTAGGCTCAAAACGGACAACGGACGGAACTGGAGAAACCCGGACGGATGCAAGTTTTGAAAACATGATGATGCAATGCACATGATGACCTGACAAGATGCAACACGCAATCGAAAGGCATGGCAACGATGGCGAATAACTGGGAGACACCTGGCACAACGGTCTCGGGGCGTCACAACACTCCACCACTACGAGAGGATCTCGTCCCGAGATCTAGGATGGCACCGGAGGTAAACGGAAGAGGAGAGAAGAGGTAAAACTAAGTTGCTTCTTTGACAAATGAGTGACACCAAAGAACCTTGCAAGGTTGAACAAATTGAAAGAAAGAATACAACGAAGATGAACAAAGTTGAAAACATTCCGTTAGATAATTGTAACAAGGAACATTATTAGAACCATGTAGGATGAAAGACATAAGAAAGGGTTACAATGGACAAGAAGTACATGCAAGCACTCCGGTTGAAACGAGATGTACAAGGAACGATAAGGATAAATTACGACAACACTCCGGTTGGAAAAGGAGGGTAAAGAATATGAGCTTGGCAAAATGAAAGCACTTGGATGATGGTCCGGTTAGAAGAGGAATGATAGACACAACACTCCGGTTAAAACAAGATAGAGAAGGAATAAGAATGATATAATTTGGACAGCACTCCGACTATAAATGGAAGGGATTGAGCATGAACTTGACAAGATGAGAGGATACTTGATGAAATCAACAACACACTGCCTCCGGAACTATTCAAAGAATGGCATAATGGGTAAGAAAGATTTCCGACAGCACTCCGGTTGAGAAGGGAGGCAAAACTTGATAAGATGAGAGAACTTGAATGAAGGACACGACACTTCGGTTGAATGGATAGACAAAGGAAAGAGCATGATCTTGGCCAAACGAGATGATAGTACGAAGAGAGCAACATCACCATGCCTCCAGAACAAATGAATGGAAAACTAGATGGTTGGAAAGAAAAGAACGCAGAAGAAGAAAAACAACTCTCGCAAATAAAATTGAAAGAGCATGCTTACGAAGAAAAGTTTGAACGGAGTTGTTGGATTATCAACAACGAAAGCATAAGATTGATGTGGCCTAATGGAAGACATCTCAAAATTATGAGGTGACAACCTGCCACTCATGGGAAAAATACTTGATTGAGAGCTAGAAAAGATAGAAAGCTTCTCCCACCAAGGTGATAAGAGAACTTGGATCATAGGTAAACAACACAAAGAGCAACATTCCCAATGGAAGGCTTTAGGTGAAATCTATACCAAGATAACTCCAAGGAATAAAGTGATGGGTTTAAATACGTCATCCCTGACAACTTGCGAATCATGGAACATGAAAGAAATTGTCAAGAATGACATAACACCACCGCAAGAGACAAGATAGAAAGAATTGCACTTTGGAATGCAAGATGAAGAATGCTTGAACTCCTCAAAACAAGACATGTTTTTAACACCATGTTCATTTTAGAGTATAGCTTGGCGGATCTTAGCTTTGACAGAAAACTTGAAGAACAATTGAAGAATGAAAGGAATCTTTGATGAGCCACCATGTAGAGACTTCATGAAGAACTCCGGTAACAAAAGAATGATCAAAAAAAAGAAAAGAGAAGTTGAAAACACAAGGTGAAGCCTTGCAATGATTGGATGGAGCTTCGCGACGATATAATTGAGAGAGCTTGGAACTCCTGGAAAAGAAAAGATGAAACAATTGAAACCGAGAATTTGATGAGCCTCCAGAATAAGGAATTGAATTTACTCGATGAAACAAGAATAAGAATTTCTTATCCTTCACCAATTTAAATTGATGACAAGCAACGGATTTAGCATACTAATTATTCTCATAGAAAGGATTAAGATAGATATGGCGCAAACTTGAGAAAGGTCTTCAACGAACCAACGGTAGGATTGAAACAACGAATAAATTGATATGATAACGAAGGAAACGAAATCTTGAATGAACCACCGTAAGAATTGAAAACCGAACGAAGTAAAGGTTTGAATCACTGGTATGAATTAGCAAATGAAGGAAGATACATGAGAGAGTTTAGATATAAGAGAACAAAGAGATCATGAACTAATTAGAAGATATTTGATCGATGCACCGGTAATATTTGGAGAAACAAGAGCTGAAAGCTGGAATGAATTATTCTGAGATGATGGGCTCTTGAGAAACAAAATGAAAAGACTCCTGAATTGCTCCGGATGGGTGAAAAGAATTCTCATAATCAAAAACAATTTTGAGAGGATGGCATCAAGCCTATAACCATTAATCTTTGGAAGAACGGGTAAGAATTTAAGAGGAACTCTTCTACGGTCTTCAAATGCAGAGAATAACGATGTGAAACAACACCATGAATTGTTGAGACACTCCAGAATGAAAATTAGAAAGGTTGAACCAACGATGAAAGAATTTGAAAGATCTTGCAGAAATACATATGACTGATGATAATTGATTCTTACGTCAAACTTTGAAATGAATTTGAGAATAACTCCGGAAAAAGAAGAGTCAGGTAGGATCCTGGGAAAAGACCTGTGGGTTAGGGCCCACACAAAAGAAACACCTTCGAATGATTACTAGAAAGGGAGATTGCACCAGTTGAATTAAATGGCTCAAAAGAGATAACATCCTCGAAAGAGCTTGAACGAATGCAGAGTGGAAACATGAATCTTCTGAGGTATCTTCAGCACTCCGGAACAATTGAATAGCGAGAAGTGGATGATTAAGAGGTGCACCAGCATGAGAAAACATTTGAAACAAGGAAAGGAATGTGATCAACACAGAAAGCTTGAATTGAATCCACCGGAGAAGAAGAGAACAAATAATGATGAACTTGAAGGTCCGTTAGCATCTTCTTGAGAATCACCGAATAAGAACACTGAAAGAAAGGAATGAAGAGACTTCACATCCATAAAAGGATACTTGAATAAGAAGTCTGAGTCCAAAAAAAAAAAGGGGGGGGGGGGGGGAAAAACAAACGCATCCTGGGGACGGATGAAACGAACAACATTGGGAAAAACCGAGAGGTGATCTTGCGGATGTTGAAATGATCAGATCCACTTGAAGAGAAACACGCCAGTTGAAATGAAATTGAGATGACAAACTCGATGATCAAGAAGGATTGGTATTCACATAGAAGTATGAGAACACCACTTAGGAAAGGTATGGAATCAACACTTGACATTGAAGCAACTCGAATACCACAACTCAAAACAAAACAAAGATTGGCTTGCAGAATAAGCCAGAAACAAACATATGATAGATCCCATATCGTATCATGTGTCTGTTGGAAAGATATCCTACGAGATACTTGAATTCCCACTTATAAACTCCCGAAACTTTCTGGTTATGCAATCAGGTGTTGGGGATACAGGGGAAGCATAATATCTCACCCAAAACTAACAAATCCTACATCCAGCTGTATCCATCCTTCAACACATAACCAAGAAACCTTCAGAAATCATTTACCTCAACCTTCGAAAAGCATCTGTTATACGAGTTATGGCAATACTCCCGAACTCCTGCCCCAGTACTAGGTGGCGTCGAGGTTATCTCACCAACAACTGCATAAAAGAGATTTTCGATGTCGGCAAACTCAGGTATTCCAGAACTGCAACGATAAAATTGCGACGACAACACCTCGGAGCTCAACTCCTCGGGACACTGCCACAACCCCTAAATGTCAGGAGGCACCAAGAACAATGTTCTCGTCACAAAACCATCGGAACGATTCCAAGATACCCGTGTGATCCTAAAAAAATCCATGAAATTTGAGAAGAGAAGAGTCAAAACTCTACATCAGGAGGCCTCACCAGAGCGATGAAGGGACCGAGGAGTAAAAAGAATCCTACTCTCCGGTATATATAATCCTATAAGACTAAAAACATTTTGTTCTAGACTCAACAACATCAGCGATTCGATCAAGTAGGGGGCTCCTAAGTCGTGGAAGGCTCTGATTACCAACTTGTAACACCCATGATGCGGCTATATCTCCCACGTGTCGGGGCACGACTTAGAGGCATAGCCGCATGGTAGGTTTGTCGCAAGAGCGGTAATCTTCACACAATCCCATGTACTGAATGGAAAGGGATAAAGAGTTGGCTTACAATCGCCACTTCACACAATACATAATAGTCCATACATCATCCAGAATGCAATCAAGGACTGACTATGGAACCAAATAAAAGAAGAAAACCCCAATTGCTAGATCCCCGATCGCCCTGACTTGGCTCCACTGTTGATCAACTAGAAACGAAACAACACAACGAACACGGCCTTCATCGAGCTCCCATCTGAGCTCAGTTGCGTCACCGCACTGGTATCATCGGCACCTGCAACTATTTCGAAGTATCTGTGAGCCACGAGGACTCAGCAATCTCACACCCGCGAGATCAAAAATATTTAAGCTTATGAGTAGGAAAGGGTAGTGAGGTGGAGCTGCAGCAATCACTAGCATATATGGTGGCTACCTTACGCAAAAGAGAGCGAGAAGAGAAGCAAAGCACGGTCGAGAAGCTAATAAGTGTTCAAGAAGTGATCCTGAAGCTACTTACGTTCAAGCATAACACGAGACCGTGTTCACTTCCCGGACTCCGCCGGAAAGAGACCATCACGGCTACACACGCGGTTGATGCATTTTAATTAAATTAAGTGTCAAGTTCTCTACAACCGGACATTAACAAATTCCCATCTGCCCATAACCACGGGCACGGCTTTCGAAAGTTCAAACCCTGTAGGGGTGTCCCAACTTTGCCCATCACAAGCTCTCATGGTCAACGAAGGATATTCCTTCTCCCAGGAAGACCCGATCAGACTCGGAATCTCGGTTACAAGACATTTCGACAATGGTAAAACAAGACCAGCAAAGCCACCCGAATGTGTCGACAAACCCCGATAGGAGCTACACATATCTCGTTCTCAAGGCACACCAGATTGTCCAAGATTCCGGTAGGCCAACCCAGAGTTGCCCCTCGTGGCCACCGGCTGCTGACAGGTTGGACCAACACTTAGAGGAGCACTGGCCTGGGGGGTTTAAAATAAAGATGACCCTCGGGCTCTGGAAACCCGAGGGAAAAAGGCTTAGGTGGCAAATGGTAATACCAAGGTTGGGCCTTGCTGGCGGAGTTTTATTCAAGGTGAACTGTCAAGGGGTTCCCATAACACCCAACCGCGTAAGGAACGCAAAATCAAGGAACATAACACCGGTATGACGGAAACTAGGGCGGCAAGAGTGGAACAAAACACCAGGCATAAGGCCGAGCCTTCCACCCTTTACCAAGTATATAGATGCATTAATTAAAATAAGAGATATTGTGATAAACATATCCATGTTCCAAAACATGGAACAAACTTCGTCTTCACCTGCAACTAGCAACGCTATAAAAGGGGCTGAGCAAAGCGGTAACATAGCCAAACAATGGTTTGCTAGGTAAGGCGGGTTAGAGGCTTGACATGGCAATATGGGAGGCATGATATAGCAAGTGGTAGGTATCACGGCATAGCAATAGAGCGAACAACTATCAAGCAAGGATAGAAGTGATTTCGAGGGTCTGGTCATCTTTCCTGAGATCCCGCAAGGAAGAAGAACAAGTCCATGAAGAAGACAAACGGACATAGGCGAACGAATCCTCACAAACGTGACATTATCGGAACTAACCCGAAGAAGCAACACCGAAAAGAAGCAAACAACATGGTAAACGACCATCACATAAACATGGCATGATGCACAACCAAGTATGATGCATGTCTGGTTTAATGAGGCATGGCATGGCAAAATGCACAAAGAATCCTACAAGTTAAGTGGAGCTCCACATGTAACAAGTTTCATATTGATGAAACACCACATGACTTAATTAGTTCTCTCCTGTTTAAGTACTCAACAATATTAAATGTTGATTAACATGGCAAGAGGTGAAGCACAATAAAACTACCTAACTAGGCAAGTTTAAATGAGGCCGGAACAACAAAACAACAAGTCCGGAAACTCCTCATGTGCATATTTTAGGTTTGGTAATGTTCTGACCTAAACCATATTTTAGAGTTGTTAAACATGCAAGATGAATACACCATGTTAAACTAGGCATTTTTCTACACCATTTACATATAAAATTTATTTAAATCCGAGCTATGGTTAAGTAGTTATGAAATAAATCATTTTAGCATGTCATTAGGGAAAATTTAAACAAACAGCATTTTAAACATTTTAAACATGCATGAAAGTTGGATATTATGAAACTAGACAATATTCTAAGCATTTTTCATATATAAATCATTTTAAACCAGTGCACGGTTCATGAGTTATTATATGAATTAAGTATAGGGTCCAAACTGTAAATATGCAGTGCACTCGTTAAATAGGAAATTTGCTGAAAGAAAAAAAAAAGAAACGGGCCGAATCTGGGACAAGCCCAGCAATGAGAAAAAAAATGTAGGGCACTGGAGCTGGCCTCACCATGGGCCTTGGCCCGTTCAGTGGAAGAGAGGCCGGCAAGGGAGGCGCTGGGCCGGATCTGGCAACGCGGGAAGCGACCCAGACGCGTAGGAGGCAGGCCGTCTCAACGCTACTCGCTGGTCCTTGAGGAGGGCACGGTCCATGTGTGGTCAACGCATGGGACGATGAGACGCTGCTACTCTCGTTACTGAAAGACAAGAACAGCAGCACCATGCGATGGTGAAGATGACAGCGGGAGGGGTCCCGACGGCGGGGTCGGCAGGAACCGGCCGGAACGGCGCGGATTCGGTGGCTAGGCAGCGGAGCAGAGGAGATCCGGTGCAAATCGGGGCCGAGGCGCGAGCTTGACGGGCGGCTTAGTCCATGGCGGCGGTGGTGGTCCTGCAGGGAGGCCTCGGGCGCCATGGCGGCGGAAGGAGGCGGCTTCGTCGCGGCTCGTCGGATCTTGCCGGAGACGGGGCGAAACTGAGGTCGAGGAGGCGCAGAACCACTCGATCCGGTGGCGAGGCAAGCTTCGTCGGGCGTCCATGGCAGGGCCTTGGGTTCCCCTGGAACAGAGACAGAGAGAGAGTTGAGAGAGAGGAGGAGCAGAGAAGTGAAGGAAAACGGGAAGGAGAGGAAGAAAAGGGGAGTGGCGCGGGGCTGGTCCTGCTGGTGTTGCGCCGGCGGGACTAAGGGTGGTGAAGGGACTCTAACATGGAGCTGCTGCTGCACAGGTTCGAGCAGGGAGAGGGCGGCGGCTAGGTAGTTGAGGTCACCGGTGGTGGCTGGTTGGCTCGGTGAGGAAATCGAGGGAGATGGAGGGAAGATCCCAAGGGGAACTCGGTGGAGTGGCGGCGCTGAAAAGGAAGGATGGAACAGCTCCCTAGGATCTAGGGTTGGACGATATAAATACAGATGAATTTAGGTCAAGGGCTACCTCGTCCCTCCGATCGCAATCGGACGGTTGAGAAAAAAAAAGGTAGGGAGACCAAAAAAATAAAACGGTGATGTTTTATAGACGTTTGGGGATGATCCGGATCCAACGGTGACGACTGTCCGGGTCGGGTCCGGGACAGCTTTCGGACGCGCGCGCGAGGAGGTCCGCGGGCTGACGAGAGAGATTAGGTTGGGCCTGGCGCTAGGTAGTGGACTGTGTAGAGGGGCTTGGGCTAAGAGGAGAGGAAAGAAGGCAGCCCGCCAACCGTTTCCGGACACCGAAAACGTCCAACGTTTGACCGGCTATACTGCCGCTATATTTATTCGTTGGGACATCAAACGGACTCCGAATGCCATGAAACTTGGCAGGTGGCCTACTGACAACATAACAACACCGCATGCTAACTTTCAACCCGTTCCGAGAACATTTTTCAGCCACTTATAAAATACTATTTCGGACATGCCGTGGGCGCGTGCGAGTGTGTCTGGGCTCAAAACGGACAACAGACGGAACTGGAGAAACCCGGACGGATGCAAGTTTTGAAAACATGATAATGCAATGCACATGATGACCTGACAAGATGCAACACGCAATCGAATGGCATGGCAACGACGGCGAATAACTGGGAGACACTTGGCGCAACGGTCTCGGGGCGTCACATGGACTATCTCGACATTGATTGCTTGCATGATGTTGATCCACCTATTACCATGCTTCATGCTAGTATGATTTCCCCATGCGATGATTTACCCATTTATGATGAGTTTGATGATTGCCATATGGAATCTATTAGTTGTGATGCCACATTACATAGGATTTCTTGTGATAATTCTCTCGGTCACATCATGTTTGACAATCCGCTTGACTTGTCATATGCTATGCATGAGATCAACAATATTTCATATTTGCAATCTCTTCGTAGTAACTATGCATATATATGCCATTAAAATAAACCCAATTTTCACTTATGGCATAGATGGCAAGCCCATGGTTATTGGCATTTGTTTTTCTTGTGATAATATTGATATGCTCCCTTTGCATCATTTTATCTCATATGCCATGCCATGACCACCTAGCTTTGGATATGCATTGCTTTGGATGTCCATTTTCTCCATATGATTTTTCTGATATTGCTCGTGAGGAGACCCCCATAGTTTCCTCATACATGTTACGAGATTCTGATCACTCCCATCCATTGCATGATCCCAATAATTATATGCACAATATGCTCCCCATGAATGATAATGCTATTGTTGTGCCATACATTTGCACGCTCACTTTGTGTCCCCATCGTGTCATACATAATAACTATTATTTCATGATGGATGACATGTTCTTGTACCATGCATCAAATTTCTTTGAGCAATGCTTATCTTGTGCTAACTCACACGTGCACATACACATCATGATGGATGATGTGTACATTTACCACGCACACAATTTCTTTGGTGGGCGTCTTTTTTGTGTAAGTACCCATGAATGCTTGTCAAACTCACAATCCCATGAGTTGACAAAATGAGCTCTAGAGAGCAACGATGACTTGGGATCCCGTGAATTGTACTCACCACTACTTCTTTCGCGCAAAGACTTCGCGCATTTCTTCTACACGGCCCTCACGTGGTTATGGTTATTGTTCATTACTTATTCTATGCATATCTTACCATGTTCACTTTGCATGATATGCCCATTCCTATGCCTTGATGACCCACAAGTATAAGGGAACTATCTAGTCCTTTCGATAAGTAAGAGTGTCGAACCCAACGAGGAGCAGAAGGAAATGACAAGCGATTTCCAGTAAGGTATTCTCTGCAAGCACTGAAATTATCGGTAACAGATAGTTGTGTGATAAGATAATTCGTAATGGGTAAAAAGTAACAAAAGTAACTAAGGTGCAGCAAGGTGGCCCAATCCTTTTTGTAGCAAAGGACAAGCCTGGAAAAACTCTTATTTAGAGCAAAGTGCTCCCGAGGACACATGGGAATTGTTGGCAAGCTAGTTTTCATCATGCTCATATGATTCGCATTCGTTACTTTGATAATTTGATATGTTGGTGGACCGGTGCTTGGGTGCTACCCTGAGACGCCTCCAACATATCTATAATTTTTTGTTGTTCCATGCTATTATTATCTGTTTTGGATGTTTTATATGCATTTATATGCTACTATATATTATTTTTGGGACTAACCTATTAACCTAGATCCCAGTGCCAGTTTTTGTTTTTTCCTTGTTTTTGAGCTTCGCAGAAAAGGAATACCAAATGGAGTCCAAACGGAATAAAACCTTCATGATGAATTTTCTTGGACCAGAAGACACCCAGGAGACTTGGAGTACAAGTCAGAGGATCAACGAGGCGGCCACAACGGTGGAGGGCACGCATAGGGGGTAGGGCACGCCCCCTACCTTGTCGGCCCCTTGGTGACCCCCTGACCTTGATCTTCCTCCTATATATTCACATATATTCCCAAACCACCAGAAGCATCCACGAAAACACTTTTCCACCGCCACAACCTTCTATTCCCGTGAGATCCTATCATGTTGCCTTTTCCGGCATCCTACCGGAGGGGGATTCGATCATGGAGGGCTTCTACATCAACTCTATTGCCCTTTTGATGAAGCGTGAGTTGTTTACTTCAGACCAACATGACCATAGCTATTAGCTAGATGGCTTCTTCTCTCTCTTTGATTCTCAATACCATGTTCTCCTCGATGTTCTTAGAGATCTATCCGATGTAATCTTCTTTTCCGGTGTGTCTGTCAAGATCCGATGAACTGTGGATTTATGATCAGCTTATCTATGAATATTATTTGAATCTTATCTGAATTATTTTATGCATGATTTGATATCTTTGTAATTCTCTTTGAACTATTGTTTTGGTTTGGCCAACTAGATTTGTTTTTCTTGCAATGGGAGAAGTTCTTAGCTTTGGTTTAAATCTTGCGGTGTCCTTTCCCAGTGACGGTAGGGGCGGCAAGGCACGTATTATATTGTTGCCATCGAGGATAAAAAGATGGGGTTTACATCATATTGCTTGAGTTTATTCCTCTACATCATGTCATCTTACATAATGTGTTACTCTGTTCTACATGAACTTAATACTCTGGATGCAGGCAGGAGTCGGTCGATGTGTGGAGTGATAGTAGTAGATGCAGAATCGCTTCAGTATACTTGACACGGACATGATGCCTATATTTCATAACCATTGCCTTAGATATCGTCATAACTTTGTGCTTTTCTATCAATTGCTTGACAATAATTTATTCACCCATCGTATTATTTGCTATCTTGAGAGAAGCCTCTAGTGAAACCTATGGCCCCCGGGTCTACTTTCCATCAAATGAGTTTCCAATCTACTATTTTGCAATCTTTTACTTTCCAATCTATAAACCAAATAACCCAAAAATATTTACTTTATCGTTTGTTTAGCTTCATCTATCTCTATCAGATCTCACTTTTGCAAGTGACTGTGAAGGGATTGACAACCCCTTTATCATGTTGGGTGCAAGTTGTTTGATTGTTTGTGAAGGTATTGTCGATTTTTGCATTGTCTCCTACTGGATTGATACCTTGGTTCTCTAACCGAGGGAAATACTTATATCTACTTTGCTGCATCACCCTTTCCTCTTCATGGGAAAAACCAACGCAAGCTCAAGAAGTAGCAGGAAGAATTCTTGGTGCCGTTGCCAGGGAGATCTACACCAAGTCAAGACATACCAAGTACCCATCATAAACTCTCATCTCTTGCATTACATTATTCGCCATTTGCCTCTCGTTTTCCTCTCCCCTACTTCTAAAATGATTTTCGAAAAGATTTGCCTTTTTCTTCGCGTCTTTTTTGTTTGCTTTTTGTGTGCACGTGTGTTGGATTGCTTGCTTTGTCATGATGGCTCAAGAGAATACCAAATTGTGTGACTTTTCTGATATTAATAACAATGATATTATTAGTACTCGATTGCTCCCGCCACAAGTGCAGAATCTTATGAAATTAATGCCGCTTTGCTAAATCTTGTTATGAAAGATCAATTTTCCAGCCTTCCTAGTGAAGATGCCCCATCCCATCTTAATAATTTCATTGATTTGTGTGATATGCAAAAGAAAAAAGATGTGGATAATGATATTGTTAAATTGAAGCTATTTCTGTTCTCACTTCGAGATCGTGCTAAAACTTGGTTTTCATATTTGCCTAAAAATAGTATTGATTCATGGAATAAGTGTAAAGATGCTTTTATTTCCAAGTATTTTCCTCCCTCTAAGATCATCTCCCTTAGGAATGATATTACGAATTTTAAGCAACTTGATCATGAACATGTTGCACAATCTTAGGAGAGGATGAAATTGATGATACAAAATTGCCTTACTCATGGTTTGAATTTGTGGATGATTATACAAAAAATTATGTCAGATTGAATTTTGCTTCTACAAATCTTTTAGATTCGGCCGCGAGAGGTACTTTTATGGAAATTACTCTAGGTGAAGCTACTAAACTCCAAGATAACATAATGGTTAATTATTCTCAATGGCACACCGAAAGATCTTCCACTAGTAAAAAAGTGCATGCGATTGAAGAGATTAATGTTTTGAGTGGAAAGATCGATGAACTTATGAAATTATTTGCTAGCAAGAGTGCTTCTATTGATCCTAAAGATATGCCTTTGTCTACTTTGATTGAGAATAATAATGAATCTATGGATGTGAATTTTGTTGGTAGGAACAATTTTGGTAATAACGCGTATAGAGGTAATTTTAATCCTAGGCTGTTTCCTAGTAATTCCTCTAATAATTATGGTAAATCCTAAAACAATTCTTATGGAAATTATAATAATATGCCCTCTGATTTTGAGAATAGTGTTAAAGAATTTATGAGTTCGCAAAAGAATTGTAATGCTTTGGATGAAGAAAAATTGCTTAAGATTGATGATTTGGCTAGGAACCTGGATAGAATTTCTCTTGATGTTGATTCTTTGAAAATTCGAGCTATTCCACCCAAGCATGATATCAATGAATCTCTAAAGGCTATGAGAATATCTATTGATGAGTGCAAAGAAAGAACTGCTAAGATGTGTGCTAAACGAGATCTTATGTAGCGACCAGACCTCAAACGGTCTGATCTCTGTGTGTCAGTGTCATCCCTGGATCAGTAATGCTGACATGCACAGTACTTGAAGGATTTATAACAGAGTAGCAATCACACAATTATTACAACAAGTGTCTCAAAAGAGAACTTATTACAAGAAATATGGCTTAAGGCCATCTAATTACGATAACAGCGGAAGGCTTGGAAGATAAGTGAGTCCATCAACTCCAACGGCATCACTGAGTATAGAACCACGACCTAAAGCTCTTTACTCATCGCCTGAAAAGTCTGCAACATGAACGTTGCAGCCCGAAAAAGGTCAGCACATGGAATATGCTGGCAAAGTAACACATGAGAGTAATGAACAGAAATAGGCTATAGTACATGCATATATGGATGGTGGAAAGCTCTTATGGTTACAGTTTTGCGTAAAGCCAATTTTCCCTACTGCAAAGGAATAAATTTTATTTAACTAACATGGTAGTTGTTAAACATTGAGAGCGTAGACACCCTCTCAATCAATTAAACATCATCATTAAAACCCAACAAAATTAATTAAAGTCACATGATGAGATTCACATGATAATCCAAGTACTAGATACTCAAAACGTCCATGACCGGGGACACGGCTAATCATGATTAGTTTATACACTCTGTAGAGGTTTGCGCACTTTTCCCACAAGACTCGATCTCTCCGTTGGAATTCTCGCACTACATGGTGTTTGAGAAACGGATGACCGAGACATAGTCTTTCAGAAGCGCTAGCACCTTACGATCGGGTAGACCGTTACACCTACCTTCCCCTACATCTGCTAGTCTACCACTGTAAGAGTTCGCACAACTTAATCAACTATGCTAGAGCCCATAGTAGCTTGTGGCTGCACACGGAAGTTTCTAGCATGAATAATCTCATGATCCCTTTGAGCCTGGGTGGCGGTCCCTAAAGAAAAACAGGCAATCGCTGGAATACCCAGGTGCCTCAATCCACCCAGATGTGTGTTAAAGTTGCCACCTTAACTTGAACCATTAATTAACATCTCACATCTGTCATGGATACACTCACCCAATCCACGTCTACTAGCATAGCATGGCAATATAAGAAAACGTAGAAGTAACTCCCAGGGTTTGATAATAAAACAGGTAATAGGTGCTACCTCATCTACTTCCCAAAACCCACAATTTAATTAGATCCTAATCATGCAATGTTTGAGGATTGATCTAATGCAATAAAACTGGGTAGTAAGAGGTATGATCAAAGTGTTACTTGCCTTGCTAATGATCCACGAAACCTAGAGATTCGAAGTAGCAAGCGGCGCACTCCGGGTACTCTAACGCAAACAAACAAACAAGCATACAATAAGTACTCATCTCATGCACAGGTAAAACTCAAATAAGAGATCTAACCAGAAAGATCAACTTAAGAACTCCGGTTTGCAAAAAGAAACAAATCAAACGAAGCGACGAAAGGCAAACGGCGAAAGAAACAAGCTTCATTTACTAATCTGGATCTAAGTCAAATTTTACAGAAGCAAAAACTTGTTTGAGTTGGTTAAACGGAAAGAGGGTTTCGAGACGAAACTCTAGGCGCTTGAATCGCCTGATTCCGATAAATGAGCGAAAAGTTAAACTAAAACGAAAATCAGATCAGAAATCGTGATCAGAAATAATCGCGGAAAATCCGAGAAAAAGAAAAACGACGAACAGGCTAACGAACGAATGTTCGCTCTCTGCGGCTAAATGAGGAAAACCGTTCGTAAAAATGAACGTAAAAGCAGCCGTTCGCTAAATAACTAAACTGAAGAAAATAAACCGAAACGGATCTAGAAAAAAACGAATCTAGGGTTTACGAAATAAAACCGATCGGTTTAAAAAAACCGGTGGCTACCTCAAACTCCGGCGGGATCCGGCGAGTCGGCGGCGGCGGGAGGTCCGGCGGGGCGGCGGCAGGCTCTGGCACGGGCGGCGGCGGCGGCGGGCTCCGGCGTGGGTGGCGCGGGTGGCGGGCGGCGGCGGCGGCGGGCTCCGGCGCGGGCGGTGGCGGCGGCGGGTGGCGGCTAGGGTTAGGGTTTTCGGGTGGGGCGGCGGTAACAGGCTTGGGGCGGCGGCTGCGGTGGCGGCGGGCGGCGGCTAGGGTTAGGGTTTTGGGTGGGGCGGCGGTAACGGGCCTCGGGGTGCGGCTTATAAAGGCCTGGCCCGAGAAGTCCTGGCCGAGTACGGCCCTGATTCGGTCGACTTTTTTTAAAAAAAAATTGACGTGCAGAAAAAGAAAGAAAAGAAATACTAAACGGACTCCAAAAATCTAGAAATAAATTTTCCCTGACTTCTATAATCAAGCCGGACAAAGTGAACATTTATTTGGGGCCCAAATGCAATTTTGAAAAACGCGCATTTTCCTAGATTCAAATAAAATAGCGAAAAACTCCAAAATAAAATCCTTATTTGATTTTAATATTAAATCTCTGATATTTCTTTATTTTGAGGAAGTCATTTTATCCTTTCTCTTTCCTTTTTAATAAAAGAAATAATTCAGAGAAAAAATAATTAAAATCAAACGATCCTCTTTTCATAATTCGAGAAAACCTCAAATATGAAAATAACGAGATCCCCAAGTCTCTCCATAGGTCCTTGAGTTGCGTAGGATTTCTAGGATCAACCAAAAAGCAAATAAAATATAATATGCCATGATGATCTAATGTATAACATTCCAAATTGAAAATTTGGGGTGTTACAAACCTAACCCCCTTAAGATGAATCTCGCCCTCGAGATTCGGGTTGGCTAGAAAATAGGTGAGGGTGGTCCTTCAGCAGATCTTCCTCTCGCTCCCAGGTGGCTTCATCCTCGGTGTGGTGACTCCACTGAACTTTACAAAACCTGATAACCTTGTTGCGGGTAACTCGGCTGGCAAACTCGAGTATCTTGATTGGTTTCTCCTCGTAGGTCAAATCACTATCCAACTGAATTTCTCCCAGTGGCACTGTATCTCTCAGCGGTATATCCTCCATCTCTGTGTGGCACTTCTTCAGCTGGGAAACGTGGAACACGTCGTGAACTCCCGACAATCCTTCGGACAACTCCAACTTGTAAGCAGCTTCTCCCATATGCTCCAAAACTTTGTATGGTCCCACGAAACATGGCGCTAATTTTTCCTTAACTCCAAAACGCTTAACTCCTCGAAGTGGGGATACACGAAGATAAACTTTGTCTCCGGCTTCGTAAACTATATCCTTGCATTTAGAATCTGCATAGCTCTTCTGCCTGGACTAGGCTATCTTGAGCCTATCGCGAATCAACTTTACTTTCTGTTCAGACTCCTTAATCAAATCTGGTCCAAACAGCTTGCGGTCTCCAACTTCGTCCCACGACAATGGTGGTCTACACCTTCTTCCGTACAAGGCTTCAAAAGGGGCCATCTTCAAACTGGATTGATAACTATTGTTGTAAGAGAACTCTGCATATGGCAAATTGTCATCCCAACTAGATCCATAATCTAGCGCACAAGCTCTTAGCATATCCTCCAAAATCTGATTGACTCTCTCAGTCTGTCCATGGGTCTGCGGATGAAAAGTTGTACTGAACTCTAGCCTGGTACCCAAAGTTTCGTGCAACTGATTCCAGAACTTTGAGGTAAACTGAGTTCCTCTATCTGATACAATGCTCCTCGGAACTCCATGCAGACACACGATCCTGGTCATGTATATCTTTGCCAACTTAGCACTGGTGTAAGTGGTCTTTACTGGGATGAAATGAGCTACCTTCGTCAAGCGATCGACTACAACCCATATCGAGTCATAGCCTGAGCGGGTCCTGGGTAATCCCGTGATAAAATCCATGCCTAGCTTATCCCACTTCCATTCAGGTATCGGCAATGGCTGTAACAATCCTGCTGGCTTCTGATGCTCTGCCTTTACTCTCTGACATACATCACAAACGGCTACATACTCCGCAATATCCTTCTTCATTCCGGTCCACCAGAAAGTATCCTTCAAATCCAAATACATCTTGGTATTTCTTGGGTGAATCGAGTACGGCGAATCATGGGCCTCTTGTAGAATTAGCTTCCGGATCTCCGGGTCATTAGGCACATAAATGATGTCCTCAAACCATAAGGTATCGTGTTCATCCTCACGAAAACCTTTAACTTTTCCCTTGCTCATCTTCTCCTTTATGGTGGCAATCTCCTTGTCGGTCTTCTGAGCTTCTCTGATCTTATCCATCAGAGTAGACTGAATCTCCAATGCTGCTACATAGCCTCTCGGAACTATCTCCAAACATAGCTCGCGAAGATCCTCAACTAACTCCTTTGGTAAATCTCCGGTCATTAGTGTGTTGACATGGCTCTTGCGGCTCAATGCGTCAGCTACTACGTTAGCCTTTCTGGGGTGATAATGCAATCTCATGTCATAATCCTTGATGAGCTCCAACCTTCTTCTTTGCCTGAGATTCAACTCCTTCTGCGTGAAGATGTACTTCAAACTCTTGTGATCCGTGTACACCTCACAATGGTTTCCGATGAGAAAATGTATCCATGTCTTCAATGCGTGCACTACGGCTGCTAACTCCAAGTTGTGTGTAGCATAATTCAGTTCATGGGGCTTAAGCTGTCGTGAGGCATATGAAACAACTCTTCCCTCCTGCATAAGCACTCCTCCAAGTCCTCGACGTGAAGCGTCGCAATACACCTCATAATCCTTGCGCTAATCTGGTAGAATCAACACTGGCGAGGTAACCAAACGTTTCTTCAACTCCTGGAAACTGGCCTCACATTCCTCAGTCCAATTGAACTTGGTATCCTTCTTCAACAAGTCCGTCATAGGTTTTGCAATCTTCAAGAAATTTTCAATGAATCTCCGGTAGTATCCTGCGAGTCCAAGAAAACTCCGAATCTCTCCAACTGTTGTTGGGGCTTCCCAATTTGTCACAGTGACAACCTTGGTGGGATCTACAACTATTCCTTCTCCGGATATAACATGTCCGAGGAATCCAACTTCCTTCAACCAAAACTCACATTTGCTGAACTTGGCGTATAACTGATGTTCTCTGAGCTTACCAAGTACCAGACGCAAATGTTCTTTATGTTCTTCTTCATTCTTCAAGTAAACCAGTATATCATCAATGAACACTACGAAGAACTTATCCAAAAACTCCATAAACACTTTGTTCATCATGTTCATAAAATAAGCAGGTGCGTTAGTCAGACCAAATGACATAACGGTATACTCATACAGCCCGTACCTCGTAGTAAAAGATATCTTAGGTATGTCCTACTCTCGAATCTTCAACTGGTGGTATCCTGATCGCAAATCGATCTTGGAAAATACCTTTGCTCCTTGCAATTGGTCAAACAGATCATTGATCATCGGCAGTGGGTACTTATTCTTGATCTTCACTTCATTCAATCCTCGATAATCAAAAACCAACCTTAACGATCCATCCTTCTTTTCCACTAGAAGTACTGGTGATCCCCAAGGTGACGAACTAGGGAGAATATATCCCTTATCCAGTAACTCATTAATCTACTTCTTAATCTCCTCCAAATCCTTTGCAGGCATTCTATAGGGTCTCTTAGATATTGGTCCTGTGCCTGGCAAAAGCTCAATCAAAAGCTCAATGTCCCTATCCGGTGGCATGCCTGGCAACTCTTCTAGAAATACATCCGGAAAATCCTTTACCACTGGTACTTCCTCCTGTACAACTCCTGTTAGGGAATTTACTTGTGTCCTAATCGGCACATGCCGTGATATATACTTGATCCTTCTCCCTTCTGGGTGGTAAGCAAAATCGACTTACTGGCACAATCGATGTTTCCTCCATACATCGATAGCCAATACATACCCAGAATTACATCCAAACCTTGCGATTCCAAAATGATTAAATCCGAGGGAAACACATGCCTACCTATACTCAATGGCACTTGAAAACATCCTTTACTGGCCATATACTCCGCTCCTGGTGAGCTTACTAACATAGGTGTTCTAAGAACCTTGGTGGGCAGTTTACACTTATCCACGAATCCCCTTGATATGTATGAATGCGATGCACCAGTATCGAAAAGAAGAACGATTGCAGTAAAAGACTTAACAAAAACTTACCGATTACTGCATCTGGTTGGGCTTCAACCTCCTCCACGTTAACGTCGTTCACCTGTCCCCTATTGAAAGGGTTTGGATTCTTCCCAAAGCTTCCATTGCCATTTCCATTCTGGGTTTCAGGACATTCATTGGCATGATGTCTGGTCTTCTGACACTTATAACAAGTGACTTGGCTCAGGTCTCTCTTGGCTGGGGTTGATGGGTTGGTACGGTTCTAACCGTTGCTTCCCCCATTCCCATTACCGTTCTTGGGGCCATTATGATTATGTGAACTCCCTCCTCCATGGGTATGATGAAAATTTCCTCCCGTTTTCGGGGTAAAACGTGGCTTCTGCTGAGCTCCTGAATTGTACTTCCCTTGTCCATACTTCCTCTTGCGGTTCTCAATCTTCTGTTGCTTCCCTTCAATCATAAGAGCACGATCTACCAGTTCCCGGTAGTTGTTGAAGGTTCCTACCATCAACTGCATGCTCAACTCATCATTCAGTCCTTCCAGAAAATTCTCCTGCTTAGATGCATCCGTAGCAACGTCCTCTGGGGCATAACGTGCTAACTTACTAAAGTCATCCACGTATTGGCCAACTGTCCGTCCTCCTTGGCGCAAGTTGTGAAACTCACGCTTCTTCATGGCCATAGCTCTTGCTGAAACATGGGCAGTACGGAAAGCCTGCTGAAATTGGTCCCATGTCACCGTGGCTATAGGGTAGGTGACAGTGTAATTCTCCCACCATGATGTTGCTGGTCCATACAACTGATGTGCGGCAAAGCGTACCTTCTCAGCATCAGTACATCCTGTAGTGGTTAACTCCCTTCCAATCTTGCGGAGCCAATCATCTGCTACTATAGGCTCGGTGCTACTAGACAACACCGGCGGATTCAGTCTAAGGAAACGGGTTAAGTGATCAACAGGTGGTGGTGGTGGTGGTGGGTTGTTGTTGTTCCCCTGATTCTGATTCTGGACTAGCAACTGCATCAACGCATTCTGCTGCTGGATCAACTGAGTGAGCTCCGGTGGAAATGCAAATCCATTGTCACATCTCGGAGGCATCTGATGAGTTTAGAGGGGAGAGATTAGAATAGAATGAGGTCTAATGAGAAAGCACTACCCATATGCACATGAGACAAACACAAACATTTTCACTCAATCAATCAAGGGCATAGAATCGATATAGAACTATCGCGAAAGTGCTCGGACTACTCTATTTACATGGTGGAATACTACTACTGATGTGGTGGTCTACTAGAAATATTCCTTGGTTGCAGACTCCATGATATCTGCTCCAGCTTCGTCAACATAGTCATCATCTCTCAGGTCAGAGTCGGTGTCGTCGATGATGATGTAGTCTTCCGGGTGAATCTCCTTGGGTTCTTTGTCTTCTTCTACTGGTGTAGGGTCTCCCATGAATATTCCGATCTTCTTAATCAGGTCGTCATTCTTATCCACTAGTACGACGATTTCCTCCTCATAATCTTCACGTGTAGCCTTGAGTTCTTCCTCCAGCTCCGTGATTCTTGTCATCACCTTCTTCAGATCTATCATATCTGCGCACATCTGGTTCTCCTGACGTCGAATGTGCTGGTTTAACTCCTGGATAAAAGCTATGATTGATCTATCCTTCTTGGTGCTGATCATTTCCCAGTGTTCATCTCGGCACCCACAAATCTGGTAGATAGTATCCTTGAGATCATTGTGGTAAACTTCTCCAATACGTCCCATGGCGATGTGGGCTGCCATGCTCTTTCCTAGACTCCAGGTTGGTGCATCAAAGGAAAACTCTATGGGCTCGGTGACTGGCATGAACGTCCTTCCTGGAACTTGAACTTGAATCATCCAGCACTCCTCCTCGGGTAAAGTGGCATTGTAGGTCCCGGTGAAGCTTGGTACTCCGATGTTCAGGTACTTAGTGACTTCCTTCAGGTGGCATCCAAAGGGTGTATCTTCATCCGGTTGTGTGAACTTGTTCCTTGCATCCGCCATCCTAAAAGAGTAGAAAAGATGAGGAGTCAGAAATGAGAAGAGTGAGTAGTTATCTAGGTCTTTATCTTAGTGGTCGTGTCCTACAGTCAGCGTGGGCTCTGATACCATCTTGTAGCGACCAGACCTCAAACGGTCCGATCTCTGTGCTTCAGTGTCATCCCTGGATCAGTAATGCTGACATGCACAGTACTTGAAGGATTTATAACAGAGTAGCAATCACACACTTATTACAACGAGTGTCTCAAAAGAGAACTTATTACAAGAAATATGGCTTAAGGCCATCTAATTACGATAACAGCGGAAGGCTTGGAAGATAAGTGAGTCCATCAACTCCAACGGCAACACTGAGTATAGAACCACGACCTAAAGCTCTTTACTCATCGTCTAAAAAGTCTGCAACATGAACGTTGCAGCCCGAAAACGGGTCAGCACATGGAATATGCTGGCAAAGTAACACATGGAGAGTTATGAACAGAAATAGGCTATACTACATGCATATATGGCTGGTGGAAAGCTCTATGGTTACAGTTTTGCGTAAAGCCAATTTTTCCCTACTGCAAAGGAATAAATTTTATTTAACTAACATGGTAGTTGTTAAACATTGAGAGCGTAGACACCCTCTCAATCCCAATTAAACATCATCATTAAAACCCAACAAAATTAATTAAAGTCACATGATGAGATTCACATGATAATCCAAGTACTAGATACTCAAAACGTCCATGACCGGGGACACGGCTAATCATGATTAGTTTATACACTCTGTAGAGGTTTGCGCACTTTTCCCCACAAGACTCGATCTCCTCCGTTGGAATTCTCGCACTACATGGTGTTTGAGAAACGGATGACCGAGACATAGTCTTTCAGAAGCGCTAGCACCTTACGATCGGGTAGACCGTTACACCTACCTTCCCCTACATCTGCTAGTCTACCACTGTAAGAGTTCGCACAACTTAATCAACTATGCTAGAGCCCATAGTAGCTTGTGGCTGCACACGGAAGTTTCTAGCATGAATAATCTCATGATCCCTTTGAGCCTGGGTAGCGGTCCATAAAGAAAAACAGGCAATCGCTGGAATACCCAGGTGCCTCAATCCACCCAGATGTGTGTTAAAGTTGCCACCTTAACTTGAACCATTAATTGACATCTCACATCTGTCATGGATACACTCACCCAATCCACGTCTACTAGCATAGCATGGCAATATAAGCAAACGTAGAAGTAACTCCCAGGGTTTGATAATAAAACAGGTAATAGGTGCTACCTCATCTACTTCCCAAAACCCACAATTTAATTAGATCCTAATCATGCAATGTTTGAGGATTGATCTAATGCAATAAAACTGGGTAGTAAGAGGTATGATCAAAGTGTTACTTGCCTTGCTAATGATCCACGAAACCTAGAGATTCGAAGTAGCAAGCGGCGCACTCCGGGTACTCTAACGCAAACAAACAAACAAACAAGCATACAATAAGTACTCATCTCATGCACAGGTAAAACTCAAATAAGAGATCTAACCAGATAGCTCAACTTAAGAACTCCGGTTTGCAAAAAGAAACAAATCAAGCGAAGCGACGAAAGGCAAACGGTGAAAGAAACAAGCTTCGTTTACTAATCTGGATCTAAGTCAAATTTCTTGTTTGAGTTGGTTAAACAGAAAGAGGGTTTCGAGACGAAACTCTAGGCGCTTGAATCGCCTGATTCTGATAAACGAGCGAAAAGTTAAACTAAAACGAAAATCGGATCAGAAATCACGATCAGAAATAATCGCGGAAAATCCGACAAAAAGAAAAACGACAAACAAGCTAACGAACGAACATTCACTGTCTGCGGCTAAACGACGAAAACCGTTCGTAAAAACGAACGTAAAAGCGGTCGTTGCTAAATAACTAAACCGAAGAAAATAAACCGAACCGGATCTAGAAAAAAATGAATCTAGTGTTTACGAAATAAAACCGATCGGTTTTTGAAAAAAACCGGCGGCTACCTCAAACTCCGGCGGGATCCGGCGAGTCGGCAGCGGCGGGAGGTACGGCAGGGCGGCGGCGAGCTCCGGCGAGGCGGCGCAAGCGGCGGCGGTGGCGGGGTCCGGCGCCGGTGGCGTGGGTGGTGGGCGGCGGCGGCGGCGGGCTACGGCGCGGGTGGCGGCGGGCGGCGGCGGCGGGTGGCGGGTGGCGGCTAGGGTTAGGGTTTTCGGGTGGGGCGGCGGTAACGGGCTCGGGGCGGCGGCTGTGGCGGCGACGGGTGGCGGCTAGGGTTAGGGTTTCGGGTGGGGTGGCGGTAACGGGCCTCGGGGAGCGGCTTATAAATGCCTGGCCCAAGAAGTCCTGGCCGAGTACGGCCCTAACTCGGTCGACTTTTTTAAAAAAAATTGACGTGCAGAAAAAGAAAGAAAAGAAATACTAAACAGACTCCAAAAATCCTGAAATAAGTTTTCCCTAAATTCTAAAATCAAGCCGGACAAAGTGAACATTTATTTGGGGCCTAAATGCAATTTTGAGAAACGCGCATTTTTCCTAGATTCAAATAAAACAGCGAAAAACTCCAAAATAAAAACCTTATTTGATTTTAATATTAAATCTGTAATATTTCTTTATTTTGAGGAAGTCATTTTATCCTCTCTCTTTCATTTTTCCTACGATCCTCTTTTCATAATTCGAGAAAACCTCAAATATGAAAATAACGAGATCCCCAACTCTCTCCGTAGGTCCTTGAGTTCCGTAGGATTTCTAGGATAAACCAAAATGCAAATAAAATATGATATGCAATGATGATCTAATGTATAACATTCCAAATTGAAAATTTGGGATGTTACATCTTAAAGTGATTGATGTGACTCCTATTGAATCTTTGTTTTCCAATATAAATCTTGATAAATATGGGACTGGAGATGAGTCAACTTTAGTTAAAAGGTGTCCCAAGGATTCAGAGTTTTTAGATCTTGATGCAAAAATCGATAAAAGTGGGATTGGAGAGGTCAAAACTTGAAGTAGCAATGAACCCACTCTTTTGGATTTCAAGGAATTTAATTATGATAATTGTTCTTTAATAGATAGTATTTACTTGATGCAATTCATGTTGAATTATCGTAATGTTATAATCAAAACAAAGCTTTTACTAAACATATCGTTGATGCTATGATGCAACTTTTGAAGAAAAGCTTGAATTGGAAGTTTCTATCCCTAGAAAAGTTTATGATGAGTGGGAACCTACTATTAGGATTAAGATTAAAGATTATGTGTGCCATGCCTTGTGTGATTTGGGTGCTAGCATTTCCACGATTCCAAAAACTTTATGTTCTGTGTTAGGTCTCCGTGAATTTGATGATTGTTCTTCAAATTTGCATCTTGCGGATTCCACTATTATGAAACCTATGGGAAGAATTAATGATGTTCTTATTGTTGCAAATGGGAATTATGTGCCCATAGATTGCAATCCTACATGTCCTATTATTCTTGGTAGACCTTTCCTTAGAACGATTGGTGCAATTATTGATCTGAAAGAAGAAAACATTAGATTTCAATTTCCGTTAAGGAAGGGCATGGAACACTTTCCTAAAAAGAAAATTAAGTTTCCATATGAATCTATTATGAGAGCTACTTACAGATTGCATAAAAAGATGATAATACATAGATCTATTTGTGTTTTTATGCCTAGCTAAGGGCATTAAACAATAGCGCTTGTTGGGAGGCAACCCAATTTTATTTTTGTTCTTTGCTTTTTGGTTCTGTTTTTCAATAAATAATTCATCTAGCCTCTGGTTAGATGTGTTTTGTGTTTTAATTTGTGTTTGTGCCAAGTAAGACCTTTGGGATGGCTTACAATGATAGTTGTTTTGATCTTGCTAAAAACAGAAACTTTTGCGCCCAGGAAAATAATTTTCGGTTTCCACAGAAGCGTGCTTTTGATTTGATTCTTTTTGCACAAGATTGGTACAAAAATTTCCCAGGTTGTACTAATTTTCAAAAAAAATGGAGTTACATAAGTATTCGGGAGTTACAGATTACTACAGACTGTTCTGTTTTTGACAGATTCTGTTTTCTATGTGTTGTTTGCTTATTTTGATGAATCTATGGGTAGTATCGGGGGGTATGAACCATGGAAAAGTTGGAATACATTAGATATTACACCAATAAAAATAAAGAATGAGTTCACAAAAGTACCAAAGGTGGTGATTTATTTTCTTATACTAACGAAGCTTATGAGATTTTTTGTTGAGTTTTGTGTTGTGAAGTTTTCAAGTTTTGGGTAAGGATTTGATGGACTATGGAATAATGAGTTGCAAGCGCCTAAGCTTGGGGACGCCCAAGGCACCCCAAGGTAGTATTCAAGGACAACCAAGAGCCTAAGCGAGGCATCCCTTCTTTCGTCTTTATCTATCGTTAACTTCACTTGAGGCTATATTTTTATTCACCACATGATATGTGTTTTGCTTGGAGCGTCTTGTTTGATATGAGTCTTTACTTTTTAGTTTGCCACAATCATCCTTTGTATACACACCTTTTGAGAGATACACGCATGAATTGTGATTTATTAGAATACTCTATGTGCTTCACTTATATCTTTTGAGCTAGGCAATTTTGCTCTAGTGCTTCACTTATATCTTTTTATAGCATAGTGGTGGCTTTATTTTATAGAAATTGTTGAACTCTCATGCTTCACTTATATTGTTTTGAGAGTCTTTTTGAACAGCATGGTAATTTTCTTTGGTTATAAATTTAGTCCTAATATGATAGACATCCAAGAGGGATATAATAAACACTTTCATATAAAGTGCATTGAATACTATGAGAAGTTTGATTCGTTATGATTGTTTTGAGATATAAAGATGGTGATATTAGAGTGATGATAGTAAGTAATTGTGGGAAATACTTGTTTTAAAGTTTGTGATTCCCGTAGCATGCACGTATGGTGAACCATTATGTAACGAGGTTGGAGCATGATTTATTTTTTGATTGTCTTCCTTATGAGTGGCGGTCGGGGACGAGAGATAGTCTTTTCCTACCAATCTATCCACCTAGGAGCATGCACGTAGTACTTTTGTCGTGGTATTTCTCACGGGGGGCTTGCGAGTTGACAGATGCCACAAGGGCTTAGTGTGTGGGTAAGACTGCTGCTGATAGGCCCGGGAGCGGGTATGCGAGTAGCACGCGGTGGTTTACCCAGCTTCAGAGCTCTCCGGAGAGATAATACTCCTACTGCTGCATGTCTGAGTGTATCTGGTATATCTATCTGGTACAGAGTTGCTCCCGGAGCTGTATCTGAGCTCAGTGCCATAGGCATCTGGCTTCATATATATGCGGGTGGCCGGATGAGCATGAAAGCTCTAGTGGCCGAATGGCACTTGGCCGTGGGTGTGTGCGTGTGCGTGAGAGTGTCCATCATCCTGGATGGATGGATGAGGCCTCCTTTTATAGTGTGAGATAGCTTAGTATGTAAGCTATGTAGGTATGGTAGCTAGCTAACTAGTGGCATGGGCAAAGGCATGGTGGGTGTCATCCTTGTCCCCTGGGTCACTTCATAAATAGTGCCAGGGGACAAGTGACACTATACATGATGACATGAGGTACAGCCGTCTCGTCCGCGGTATGGCCGCCACGTCGGGGTCTTGTCGGTGTCGGGTCGTGCTACAGTCGGCAGCCGGCTGGTTGGCGCAGCCGGCAGTCGGTCGGGCAGAGCAGTCGGATGGGAAGCCGGCAGGAGCGGCCGGACAGTCGGACTGAGGGGCTTTGCTAGCCCCGATGTCTTGAAATATCGTCTTGCCGTCCTCGGGGTACCCGTGGTCAATTACTCCAACAGTAGCCCCCAAGCCTCCGGGCAACTTGGCAAAGTTGGGCGGAGGTTTTTTGGCGAGTGTTCATGGAAATGATCATGAAAAAAGACAAAGTTAGTCTATGCGGATATATCAAATGTTTGCTTTTAGCATTGCAAGTTTTATGCGGAGGGTGCCGACTCGGTTTCATCCGAGCCCCCTTAATCTTTTTCGTGTTCCCTCTGCTTTTTGGCTTGTGCTCTTGCTTGCCGGACAGCCGCTCTGCGGTCTGTGGCTAAGAGTGGGCTGCGAAGTGGAGTGTACAGTACTCAGAGTCTAGGAGCAGATTCAACCGAGTAGATACTTGTAAAGGAAAACGGCCGGGTCGCCCATACCGTTTTTCTTCCTGGACGTTTTTTGCGTGGGTGGCCTCCAGCATTCACCCTTGCTAGCCGGACAGCCGCTCTATGGTCTGTGACTAAGAGTGAGCCTTTGGTACTGCGCACGCTACTAAGCCGTCTACGGGAACTAACGTCTCAGGCCAAGCGGCCAGCCCCCGGGCCAACTCTGGCTGGCGCCGGGGCGAACAATGATGTAACTGTAATAAAAAATGTGGAGATAGCACCCGAGCATCGCTCGGGGTTATCCGTGCTTGCGTGATGCAAAAATATGCGGGCGAGGAGCTCACATTGATTTTTGCGTAGTCGCGGTCGTCGAAAACAGCCGGCGCGACTCGGCGCTCGCGGAGCGCGTCGGCGCACCCGCTGGGTGTAGCCTTCGAGCCCCCGGGTGCTCGAAGGGGGGTTCCGGCCGGTCAGGCTCGACCGGCCAGGCGGCGAGGCATCTTGCAGCGCCCTTTTTCTTCTTTTTCTCTTCTGCCGGCTGCTGGCAACCGGACAAAACACTTCTTTTGTTTGCAATCTTTCGTGGGGGCGCGCCAGCGCACCCACTGGGTGTAGCCCCCGAGATTCGGGCCGACTGCTAAGTAGTCGGGCCGGATCTCCCGGCAACTATTTTGTCTTCTTTCTCGCCGGGACGCGTTAGCGCACCCGCTGGGTGTAGCCCCCGAGATTCGGGCCGACTGTTGAGTAGTCGGGCCGGATCTCCCGGCGACTACTTTGTCTTCTCTTTCTTCGTGGGGACGCGTCAGCGCACCCTCTTGATGTAGCCCCCGACATTCGGGCCGACTGCTGAGCAGTCGGGCCGGATCTCCCGGCAACTACTTTGTCTTCTCTTTCTTCGCGGGGGAGCATCAGCGCACCCGCTGGGTGTGTCGTCGGAGCAGAAGGCTATCCAACCGGCTTAGCACAGCCGGTAGCGCGGGTCATGCCTGACCGTCCGAGTGGCGAAGCAGGCGGATGGGTCATCCGAACGAGTTTTTTTTCTTCTCTTTGTCCATCTGTTGGCAGCGGGCAGCCGGACGTTTCGTCCTTGTGTCCTGTTGATCGGAGCAGTCGGCCCGCATCTCCTTCTTCCTTTCTTTTTGCTTTTTTGGCAGTCGGTCACTCCTTTTTTTGGCTATGGGCAGTCGGCCCTTTCTTTCTTTTCAAGAGCCGGCAGCAACAAGCAACAGGGCAGCTGGCCCACTTCTCTCTTTCTTCTGCTTTTTTTCAGCAACCGGCCTCTTTCCTCAGTCGGCTTCTGCTTCTCTTTTTTTTTCAGGCGCCAGCCTCAACAGGCAGCTGGAGCGGGACCCAGCAGGGGCGCGCGCGGCACAGCCGGACACAGTGCCCGACCCGGGAGCCGGCAGCGGAGGCGCGCGACCCGACCGGCCAGAGGCGCAGCGGGGGAGCTGGCAGGGCGTGTGGAGGCATAGGCGGCCTCGGGCGGAGTCGGACGTGGACGCGCGTGGCCGGGCCTGGCGCGGGGAGGCGGGACGCGGCTAAGCCGGCAGGCCGGCAAGCGGGCGGAAGCCGGCCACCGGCTGGAGCGACATGCCGGCGGGCATGGGGGCCAGACCCGACGCAGGAGGCCAGCAGCCGGCAGAGCGGAGGCCGGACCTAGCACGGGAGGCCAGCAGCCGGCCGGGCGTGCGAGCTGCTGGGCGTGACACGGGCGGAAGCCGGCCGCCGGCTGGAGCGGCAAGCCGGCGGGAGCGGGGCCCGGACCCGGCGCGGGGGAGGCGAGCGCGCAGGGCCGAAGCCGGGCGAGCGCGGGCGACGTGGCCAGGCGGAGGCGACGCCTGGACCCGGATGCGTAGGAGTCTGCCAGGATGCGCGGGAGGCTGCCAGCGCAGGGCCACGAAATAGCAGGCGTGGCCGCGGATGCGCGCTGGCGTTGGAGGGCGGTTGGCATGCTCGGGATTGTTGAGGAGGCGCCAAAGAAGCGAGATGGCGTTGATGTCAACATCGGAGCTCACTGGATCGAACGCATTAGGCGAGGAGTGTGGGATTTGGGGATGGCGAGGCACCCGATGGATGCGGTTGCATGCGGCCAGCGAAGAGGGCACGAGGCGGAGCGGATGCGAAGGGAGACAGAGGCGGCGGACGCCGTGGCTCGGCCGAGGCGGACCGGAGCGGCCGCGGGGCTGCGGGCACGAGTCTGCGGCAGGCAGTTACGGCGCCACGGGCACGGGCGCTCGCCCGCTGCGTGGTGCTAGAAGCTCGAACACTGTCCGGGCGTAGCCCGAGTAGTGTACATGGATTATCTGGCCAATATGTTGGGCATGTATGGAGATAATTTGGCCTGTGTCTCGACATCATCTGACTTGTGTACAGACTCTATCCAACTCTCATATTGGCTGGTGTATGGGTTGTATGTGACCATGGTTTGGCTAGTGGTTTGACCATGTTGACTTCTATTTAGCTAGCTTGTAGATGGTATGTGGAGCGAACGTGCGTTTTGGCCGGAGCAAGGCACAACACGAAGGAGAGCAGACGCGAGCAGCGCGTGGATGGACACGGCCGACTGAAACGAGGCACCACGCGCGGCGCGCGCACGGACGGACGGCCGGCGCTGCGTTGGTGATGACGAAGATGGCGAAGCCGACGGGGAGGGCGCGCCGTCCCGCACAGCCGCTCTGGGGGCGGGTCGAAGTCGAGCCCCCGAGCGCTACCGGAGAGACGGCGCGACGCCGTGGCAGAGATGATAACTGCGAAACCAGCAGCAGCGTGGTACGTAGTAGTAGTACCGCCCCACGGTGGGCGCCAACTATCGTGGTATTTCTCACGGGGGGCTTGCGAGTCGACAGATGCCACAAGGGCTTAGTGTGTGGGTAAGACTGCTGCTGGTAGGCCCGGGAGCAGGTATGCGAGTAGCACGCGGTGGTTTACCCAGCTTCGGAGCTCTCCGGAGAGATAATACTCCTATTGTTGCATGTCTGAGTGTATCTGGTATATCTATCTGGTACAGAGTTGCTCCTAGAGCTGTATCTGAGCTCAGTGCCATAGGCATCTGGCTTCGTATATATGCGGGTGGCCGGATGAGCATGCAAGCTCTAGTGGCCGAATGGCACTTGGCCGTGGGTGTGTGCGTGAGAGTGTCCATCATCCTGAATGGATGGATGAGGCCTCCTTTTATAGTGTGAGATAGCTTAGTATGTAAGCTATGTAGGTATGGTAGCTAGCTAACTAGTGGCATGGGCAAAGGCATGGTGGGTGTCATCCTTGTCCCCTGGGTCACATCATAAATAGTGCCAGGGGACAAGTGACACTATAGATGATGACATGAGGTACAGCCGTCTCGTCCGCGGTATGGCTGCCATGTCGGGGTCTTGTCGGTGTCGGGTCGTGCTGCAGTCGGCAGCCAGCTGGTTGACGCAGTCGGCAGCCGGCTAGTTGGCGCAGTCGGCAGCCGGCAGTCGGTCGGGCAGAGCAGTCGGACGGGAAGCCGGCAGGAGCGGCCGGACAGTCGGACTGAGGGGCTTTGCTAGCCCCGATGTCTTGAAATATCGTCTTGCCGTCCTCGGGGTACCCGTGGTCGATTACTCCGACAACTTTGTTTCAATGACTAATAGAATTTTGCAATAAGTATGTGAGTTTTTCATGACTAATGTTGAGTCCATGGATTATACGCACTCTCACCCTTCCACCATTGCTAGCCTCTCTAGTGCCACGCAACCCTCGTCGGTACCATACACCCACCATACCTACCTATTATGGCATTTACATAGCCATTCCGAGATATATTGCCATGCAACTTTCCACCGTTCCATTTTATTATGACACGTTCCATCATTTTCATATTGCTCTGCATGATCATGTAGTTGACATCGTATTTGTGGCAAAGCCACCATTCATAATTCTTTCATACATGTCACTCTTGAGTCATTGCACATCCCGGTACACCGCCAGAGGCATTCATATAGAGTCATATTTTGTTCTAAGTATCGACTTGTAATTTTTGAGTTGTAAGTAAATAAAAGCTTCATTATTAGAGCATTGTCCCATGTGAGGAAAAAAATAAACGGGAGGCCAAAGAAGCCAAACAAAAAAAGAGAGAAAAAGAGAGAAGGGGCAATGTTACCATCCTTTTTCCACACTTGTGCTTCAAAGTAGCACCATGATCTTCATGATAAAGAGTCTCCTATGTTGTAAATTTCATATACTAGTGGGAATTTTTCATTATAGAACTTGGCTTGTATATTCCAACGATAGGCTTCCTCAAACTTCCCTAGGTCTTCATGAGCAAGCAAGTTGGATGCACACCCACTTAGTTTTCTTTTGAGCTGTCAGGACCCCGATCCTAAGTCACACCGATCTAGCATGTTACACATCATATCACCTTGCAGCCTCACGCACGGTATTCCCACGGGTGCCACCTTACTTGGCCCGGGACCGTTTGCGCCTTTTGGCTCACGTATATGATAGTGTCGCTAGCATCCATATGACAGAGAACCCGGGCCGACATGACTAGTCGTAAAACCAAAGTGGCACTAACTTATAGGGACAGGCATACATGACCCAGCAATGAACGTGTCGGTCATCAGCGAGTGAATCTGGGCTGTAGCAGCTGGGCTAACAGGACTCCGGAGAATCTGGGCTGTAACAGGCTAACAGGACTCCGGTAGACACCGCGTGACATTTCCCAGAAGGGACAGACACAAGAACGAAGAAGGACACATGCCGGCCAGCCTAAGTGTTCCGGAGCAGTAGCAAGCTACCATGGCTCAGTGGAAGCACTAGGAGACATTTCCCATAAGAGAGGCTACCAAGAAGAAACAACTAGATAGTCGGATCCCACACATACCAAGCATTTTAATAACATACACACAATATGCTCGATATGTGCAAATACAACATGGCATCAGAACATAACTCTAAGACTCAAAGTATTTATTCATTAGGCTCCGAGGAGCCGGATATTACAAACAAGGGTCTGATGACCCAGCATTCAAGTCATGCAAGCAACAAGCACAAGCGGAAGCTTAACTTGTCTGAGTAGAGACAACTACAAATGAAAAGGCTGAGAAGCCTCACTATCTACAAGATCCTCCTAAGGGTACAAGATCGTAGCTGAGGTAACAAGCTAAACATCGAAGTCCAAGCAGAACTACTAGTGAGACTAAAGTATGTCTGCAAAAACATAAATTAAGAAAACATGAGTACAAATGTACCCAGCAAGACTTACATCAGAACTAGCTACATACGCATCAGTATCAACAAAGGGGGTGGTGGAGTTTAACTGCAGCAAGCCAGCTTTGACTCAAGGGCTATCGTGTACTACGACTGCTGGTAACTCTTTGAGGTGGCGCACACGAGTCTACATATTCACCAATCAATACACCACTATGGATCCGCTCCCATCTCCCTACGAGAACGCCGTCCATAGCACTCACGCTTATCTTGCGCATTTTAGAGTATCCACTTTCACTTGTCTATGAACTGTACAGGCAACCCAGGAGTCCTTTACCGCGGACACGGCTATTCGAATAGATGATGTTAGCCCTGCAGGGGTGTACTTATTCACACACGCTCTCGCCTCTTACCACCATGTACACGTCGTGTATCTCGGCAACCTTCAAGCGGAAGCCTGGCGAGGGAGTCGGCCACGACCTGACTAACCACACAAGTCTCTAGTCCAGGTTTATTGCCTATTCGGGTTCCATCCGCAAGGAGATCCGGCCGGGGTGTCACTCACGGCCCCAAACGATGTGTACAGGGTTCCCAAGCCCACCAAATGAGCGATGCTTGGTATACCCGGCCGCGGTGCCTAGTCTGTCCCAAGCCCACCTGTACCGGGTGCCACTTGGTAGACTACTAACACTACCTACAAACACCAGAAACTAGTTGCAACTCCTGGACAGAGATCAGGTTGATTAATAAGTCGAGAGAGCTTGGAGTGCCCGGAGCCCAATGTGTGGTAGTAATTGTTCATGGATCACAAACACAAGACTCAGTTCCTAGGGACGGCTTCAATGAGACAACCCACCATGTACTCCTACATGACCTCTCGCCGATACCTTTACCAAATCGTGTTCACACACTTAGCTCTCAATAGTAGGACATGTTCACAACTTTCCAATTCATCCCTAATGAATCAGACCTGACACAACTCTAAGCAATAGCAGGCATGACAAACAAGCATGAATGAGTACGCACATCAGGGCTCAAACAACTCCTACTCATGCTAGTGGGTTTCATCTATTTACTGTGGCAATGACAGGTCATGCAGAGGAAAGGTTTCAGCTACCGCAGCATGTAACAGATGAATCGTTGTTGTCCTAATGCAGTAAAAGAGAGAAGGAGCAAGAGAGTGGGATTTTATCAGAATGAACAAGGGGGTTTTGCTTGACTGGCACTTCTGAAGATAATCTAGTTCTTCATCGGTGCCATCAAACTCATCGTCGGAACCACGTCTATTGAGGGGGAACAAACACCGGCAACAAAGAAAGAACACAATCAATGCAATGCAACAATATGATGCATGATTATGACATGGCAATATGCTGTGATTTGAGCTAATGCAACTAGTGATGATTTAAATGAAGTTGGTTTGAACCAAAGGTTCAAATTCAAACTCCATATGTGATTATTTAAATGCCAACATTTGATTTGACCTGATCAGTAGGCATAAGTTGCTCAAACATGCATGGAAATAGCATAAATGGATAGATTGGAATTTTCTGACAATTTTTCATATATAATTTATTTCATTTGGAGTTATAGATTAATTTCTATGAATTTTTGAAGTTTTGGATATTTTCTGAAATTTCCTGAATTAAATTAATCCAGCAAATCAATTACTACGTCAGCACTGCGTCATGCTTGCATCAGCAAGTCAACAGCGCTGACTGGAGTCAAACCTGACATGTGGGGTCCACATGTTAGTGTCACAGGGTTAAACAGGTGTGTGTTTAGCCTAATTACAAGATTAGTGGGCGCTATGGCCCATTGTCAGTGCCACCGGGTTAAACTAACCACAGGGTTAGTGGCTAACCTAATCCGCTAGGTCACCTAACCGGCGATTAGCCGCTGGTGCTAAGCAGAATGTGGCGGCACTCCTCGTCCGGCCATCTCCGGCGATGAGAGCTCGCATGGCTGGGCTTTACGGATGCGGCTCGACGAGGTGCATCATTTGGTAGCAGCTGAAGGTGCTGGGGTGGCCAGAAACGACGACGGCGAGCACGTCCGTGGCGGCCGGAGTTCGGACGTCGACCGTTCCGACATCACAGGGAACGGAAGGAGCAACGGATGGTTGCTACGGCCCCGTGGTGAAGCGCTGAGCACAGTGACACGCTCAGTTTCGAGCTCCGGTGGACGTGGCCACGGCGGTGAGGCGCTCAGGCGGCGGCGCGATTTGGTCGGCAAGGGGGTGACGGCTATAGGGCGTAATGAGCTCGGGGGAGAGGGGGATTCAATGCAGGAGCTCACAATGATTGTAGAGGGCATCGACGCGGGCTCGGAGAAGGCCGGACGGCGACGTATGGGCGGCGGCGATCTCGGACAACCGAGGAGGAAAACGGCGGCGTTGGAGATGCAACAGGGCTTCTGGTGCCGCGTGACTCGGTGGGGAGGACGACGACGACGTGGCGGAGCTCGGGGACAGCTCGATTACGCGAGGCGGTGACTGTGGCCGTGGTGACGGTGGCGTTCGGTCTCGGGAGAGAGAAAGAGCGGCAGAGGAGGGGAGGAGCACTAGGGGAGAGTGAGAGAAGTCCGGGGGTTGTCGTGGTGTCTCTAGGTGCATCAAGGCAGCGGCGGGAAGCAGGAGGTGGCGCGCACATGTGCGCGCACGGCGACCACGCGCATGTCCTTCTGTCTAGGGAGGAAGATGACAAGGAGGTTGCGGTGGTGGGTTGGGCCAGAAAAAGAGCTGGGTCGGCTCTGCTGTAGGTAAGCGCCAGGTAAGTCTTTCTCTCCTCTGTCTTTTATTCATTTGTTTCTGTTTTCTATTTTTGCAGTTTGTTTCAGAATTTGGTTTGCTAACCGAATTATTTTTGTAGCTTCTGAAAACTATTGTGGATGCACTATGGATTATTCCAAAGCCCCACACCAAGTTCTAGAATTCTGGAGCTCTAAAATTATTTATAGCATTTATTAGCTCCAATTCAAATACTTACTGGGTTAATTCAAAACTCCATAAATGTCCAAGAAATATTCTCATCATTTTTGGCAGAGGTTTTCACCTTTATCAGAAATCATGAACATTTTCAAAGGGCATTTTGGGCTCATTGAAAAAGATTTTAATTGAACCTATTTGAATTCTTTCTGGTGCTAGGTTTTGATCGATCCCCATTTCAACTTTAAATGAAATTTAAACATGATGCATGGAAGCCACTCACTGATGCAACTAATTACAATGTAGAATTCTAGGGCTGTGACAACTCACCCCCACTAAACAAGAATCTCGTCCCGAGATTCAAGACATGAGGTAAGAAGACAGAGGGGACATGGAACTATCACAAACTTCAAGGTCCAAATTGCACTTCTCGAATATGTTGATTCATCACTTCATATTCATCTTTGACGTCTTTGCTTTCAAGAGCTTCATCCAACACGACAACTACAGAGAATGACAACTCCACAAGGATGGATCATCTTAATGATCACAAGATCGACTCACGGAATGAGACGTAGAAACATCTCTTGAGCTGAGATGCAAGACACACATCAAGAGGGATGGAAGAAACAGATGACAGAGGTTCAATTTCGTAGGCAGCAATTCCACGCTAGAGTAGGATGGCACATGGTTTCAAAGTAGCGAGGAGATTGATTGCCATGATTCCGTAACGGGGCACCTTAGGAAAGTTGACTCATAGAATTATTCTCTTAAGTGACAAAAAGAATTACTTTTGATACAAAGATCATTGAAACTCTTTATACCAGCCTAAGGCAATCACAATCGACCATTTGAAGGAGTTCGAGAGAATGACATACTCGGACTAGGATGGATGATGTGGACTACCTTGTTGAAGACAACGTAATGGATGATTTTTGCCTATCATCAAAAATGGATGGGACCCATGGTAGTTCACTTTTGAAGATGATCCTAGACAGCAACTGCTGAGAAGGGCAGCCCATGGGAAACTGGCACAATGGCGGTGTGAGCTGGGGACAAAATGCAAATATTCGGAATGTTCCAACCATCATATCCGCCTGAGATTCAAATCTGGTTGGTAACGGGATATTTCAGACAACATGTCTGGGAAGAAAAGTTTGCAACACAAACCGACGAGATGGCGTTGCGAGATTCTCAGGGAATGAACTACGATAGCAAGCTCCAAAACATGAGTTGGTTCTGCTACATACATGGGAACACATTGTCCCAGACAAGCATGACCACGTAGTAGTCTTATAATAAAACTCTACCGAGTTCAGGTGGGGAACCATCAACGAGGATATCAAAGTCTTGTGCATGAACTAGTATTTGCACATCAACTCTTTTTCCTTGAACAAATCAATCAGTGGCTTGGGGTGCTAGGGAATACATATGGGATGAAGGTTGCAAGTCTCCAAAACACAGAATACTTCGCACATATGCTTGACTGACTTGGGATGATTCAAGAGGAGGTAAAAATAAACTTTCTCGAATTCACGGCGGCAACTTGCATCAAATGCACGTGAATCAAAGGAAGTCACCTCTTTCATCCAACATATGCTTCATGAACGGGACATGAAGATAATGCTTATAAAAGTTTCCAACACTGGCTTAATGTTCAACATGAATCATGGAGGAGATAAAAATGTTGTCAATGAGCTCAACAACAATCCATCCAGGCTCCCATATAGATGGAATTCCACAATTAAGTGAACACAGTGATCGCATTGGTCAGACCCAAAAGATATAACGGTGTATGCTCGAGGAATCGGCCATGAGTAAGACAACATTACGAACATCGTTGGTTCTGATTTGCTTTGACGATAGCCCATACTCAAATCAAATATTGGGTAAGACAATAGGTCCAACAACCGATCACGAGGATCAATCAATGAAGATGTCATCTTTCTTCAACACACACACAAAATAAATCCATTAGAGATGAACTAAGTCAGACAAGCTTTTATCTTCCAACTCTCCAAGTTGTTGTTTAGCTTAACCAACTAGCTCAGGGGTATCCAACACATATTCTTGGAGAACGGGTGGTTTGCAAGAAACCAACTTGATCACGAGCTCAACGTAACAGTCAGGGGATAACCTGGTGATACTTCTGAGAAGATATTCAGAAAATCATGAACCACCGATATGTTATTAAGCTCGAGAACAATGTTGCTTTTCAGGGCAAGAAAATATGATCACAAGAGCAAGGGATTGACACAATCCTAACTCTTTGATCGAAGAGTGCACCTGAAATAAGGACTAGGTAGCATGATCAATCTTAGAATGATGGTTTAGTAACCAACACACTATGAATGAATTTATCGTCCGTTAGCTACCAAGCAACGGGATTGCTAGGAGTATTGATTTCACACATCATGGTTCACTTGTTGGCATTTAGGTTGCAACAACATGGGACCGAGGAATGAATAATGATGGTGGGAAGTATCACTGCATCAAGAATTCATAAGAGGTTGTGCAATTCCCATGACATTCTTGACATACGGCAATACTCCAGGGTAGAACATATTAGAAGCTAGATTGGCATTCTTATCTATGGAATACAACTGCTTTGACCCAATCCAAGAAATGGATAGGGTACTGGAGCTTGTTTCTCCTAGTCATTCCGTAATAGAATGGCTTGACGGACCACAAGAGTAAAAGACATCGAGGAATATGAATGCACACATGCTCTGGACTATCAACTGATAGATGAAGCCCGAAATACAATTAAAGAGGGACAACTCAAAGGAACATATGATTTTTCTGAGTTGTGGATGCATAGATTAGCATGTCGAACAAGTTCAAACATATTTCTTCCGGATAACCCGTGCAAAAAGGTAGAACTGGCAGAGTCACAATATAGAATTGAGAACTCATTAGGAGCACTCTGGTTGTGATCGTTTGGTTCAACAAGGAACTTCTGCCATAAGTAGTTCATGGTATTTGGAAGAGGGAAATACCACGAACCTCGAGGACTATCGCAAAGGTTACTAATATCCTAAAGGAACTAGCAAGCACTATCAACATGAATGAGTAGAGTGAATCTTGGGTTCAAAAACCCAGAAATAGAATGCCTACTAACTAAATGGCATCACGAGATGCTTTCGAAAATAACGGCCAGAATCATCACTTTGGGAACACTAATCATGGCTAGATTACTAGGTGGTTCTCTAAGACACCTAGGGTCATAATAATAGCTCCAACATATACATCGAGGTAATGGAGTACCTCAACTCAGCAATTAGTGTGGTTAATCTAGCCCAAAAGGATCATCGGGAACGGGAAGAAGGGATTTGCAAATGCATTAGACTATTTAGAAACCTGGGATGACTCGGACAGCATAACGGTTGTAAATGCTCAAAAATATTTGAGACATCCCGCAAAATGGTGGTATAACCACTCAACATCACAATATCAAGGTCCTGAGACAACTGTTAACACACGGAAGTACTAGAAACTGAACTGGGACTTGAATCCATCAATCCTATAAGTCTATGGATTAGAAACACGTCATCCTGATAGATAGATGAGAAGGCCTAGTTCTTAATCCCGTTAGAAAAGAAGAGGTTGACTCAGATCAGAAGGGCATAAGGTAAAGGAGTAAAATGAGCCTTACGTTCCCTTCCACAATCAATTCCCTTATATAACTAAAGCATTTCTAGACTTGACTTCGACCAGTTTGGCTTGGTAATCCTACAGGCAGTCAGGCTTTGATACCAAAGCTGTCAGGACCCGATCCTAAGTCACACCGATCTAGCATGTAACACATCATATCACCTTGCGGCCTCACGCACGGTATTCCCATGGGTGCCACCTTACCTGGCCCAGGACCATTTGCGCCTTTTGGCTCACATATATGATAGTGTTGCTAGCATCCATATGATAGAGAACCCGGGCCGACATGACTAGTCGTAAACCCAAAGTGGCACTAACTTACAGGGACAGGCATACATGACCCAGCACCGAACGTGTTGATCATCAGCGAGTGAATCCGGGCTGTAGCAGCTGGGCTAACAGGACTCTAGAGAATCCGGGCTGTAGCAGGCTAATAGGACTCCGGTAGACACCTCGTGACATTTCCCTGAAGGGACAGACACAAGAACGAAGGAGGACACATGCCGGCCAGCCAAAGTGTTCCGGAGCAGTAGCAAGCTACCATGGCTCATTGGAAGCACTAGGAGACATTTCCCCATAAGAGAGGCTACCAACAATAAACAACTAGATAGTCGGATCCCACACATACCAAGCATTTCAATAACATACACACAATATGCTCGATATGTGCAAATACAACATGGCATCAGAACATAACTCTAAGACTCAAAGTATGTATTCATTAGGCTCCGAGGAGCCGAATATTACAAACATGGGTCTGATGACACAGCATTCAAGTCATGCAAGCAACAAGCACAGGCGGAAGCTTAACTTGTCTGAGTACAAACAACTACAAATGAAAAGGCTGAGAAGCCTCACTGTCTACAAGACCCTCCCAACGGTACAAGATCGTAGCTGAGGTAACAAGCTAAACATCGAAGTCCAAGCGGAACTACTAGTGAGACTGAAGTCTCTCTGCAAAAACATAAATTAAGCAAACGTGAGTACAAATGTACCTAGCAAGACTTACATCAGAACTAGCTACATATGCATCAGTATCAACAAAGGGGTGGTGGAGTTTAATTACAGGAAGCCAGCTTAGCCTCAATGGCTATCCTGTACTACAACTGCTGGTAACTCTTTGAGGTGGCGCACACGAGTCCACATATTCACCAATTAATACACTACTATGGATCCGCTCCCGTCTCCCTATGAGAACGCCATCCATAGCACTTGCGCTTATCTTGCGCATTTTAGAGTATCCACTTTTACTTGTCTATGAACTGTATAGGCAACCTAGAAGTCCTTTACCGCTGACACGGCTATTCGAATAGATGATGTTAACCCTGCAGGGGTGTACTTCTTCACACACGCTCTCGCCTCTTACCACCATGTACACGTCGTGTATCTCGGCAACCTTCAAGCGGAAGCCTGGCGAGGGAGTCGGCCACGACCTGACTAACCACACAAGTCTCTAGTCCAGGTTTACCGCCTATTCGGGTTCCATCCGCAAGGAGATCCGGCCGGGGTGTCACTCACGGCCCCAAACGATGTGTACAGGGTTCCCAAGCCCACCAAACGGGCGACGCTTGGTATACCCGGCCATGGTGCCTAGTCTGTCCCAAGCCCACCTATATCGGGTGCCGCTTGGTAGACTACTAACACTACCTACAAACACCAGAATCTAGTTGCAACTCCTGGACAGAGATCAGGTTGATTAATAAGTTGAGAGAGCCTGGAGTGCCCGGAGCCCAATGTGTGGTAGTAACTGTTCATGGATCACAAACACAGGACTCAGTTCCTGAGGACAGCTTCAATGAGACAACCCACCATGTACTCCTACATGGCCTCTCAATGATACCTTTACCAAATCGTGTTCACACACTTAGCTCTCAACAGTAGGACATGTTCACAACTTTCCAATTAATCCACGATGAATCAGACCTGACACAACTCTAAGCAATAGCAGGCATGACAAACAAGCATGAATGAATAGGCACATTAGGGCTCAAACAACTCCTACTCATGCTAGTGGGTTTCATCTATTTACTGTGGCAATGATAGGTCATGCAAAGGAAAGGGTTCAGGTACCGCAACATGTAACAGATGAATCGTTGTTGTCCTAATGCAGTAAAAGAGAGCAGGAGCGGGAGAGTGGGATTTTATAGGAATGAACAAGGGGGTTTGCTTGCCTGGCACTTCTAAAGATAATATAGTTCTTCATCGGTGTCATCGAACTCATCGTCGGAACCACATCTACTGAGGGGGAACAAACACTGGCAACAAAAAAAGAACACAATCAATTCAATGCAACAATATGATGCATGATTATTACATGGGCACATGGCAATATGTTGTGATTTGAGCTAATGCAACTAGCGATGATTTAAATGAAGTTGGTTTCAACCAAAGTTTCAAATTCAAACTCCATATGTGATTATTTAGATGCTAACATTTGATTTGACCTGATCAGCAGGCATAAGTTGCTCAAACATGGATGGAAATAGCATAAATGGATAGATTGGATTTTTCTGACAATTTTTCATATATAATTTATTTCATTTGGAGTTATAGATTAATTTCTATGAATTTTTGAAGTTTTGGATATTTTCTGAAATTTCCTGAATTAAATTAATCCAGAAAATCAATTACTGCGTCAGCACTGCGTCATGCTTGCATCAGCAAGTCAACAGCGCTGACTGGAGTCAAACCTGACGTGTCGGGTCCACATGTCAGTGTCACAGGGTTATGCTGGCACACTGTCAGCGTTCTGGGAACGGGGGTCCCAAAAGCCCCAAGGCGCGCTCGGGCTTGGCTTTGAGGCAAAGCCAAAGGTCAAGTGCGGAGCGCCGCGGGCCCCAAAAGCCTGCGGCCTCGCTTGACGCGTGGCAGTTGATTGGACGTGGGCGTCTCCGCTTCCCCACACTTCCTTGGTAACTGCCCATCTTGACCAAAAGGCTGGCGCAGACAGTGCTTGCCTTCATTGCTTCTTCCTCGCCTTGCTCCAGATCCCCTTTCTCTCTCCTTGCTGCCGAAACCTCCAGATCCGCTCCAACCTCGCTCCGCATCTGCGACCAATGGCGCCGCGCAAGGTCAAATCCTCCTCGGCACCGGCTTGGTTCGAGCCAGCCCTTGATGCGCCCAACGTCACGGAGAAGAACCTAGCCGCCACGCGCTTGCTGACAGCGGGGGAGAGCAACGAGGGGGGAAGACGGAGCTCCGGCTTGCCTCCGACGTGCTAGAGCCTGAGGGAAGCACCTTATTCCCTTTCTTCACGAGCAGCATCACCGCCGGGTTGGTTCCCCCTTTTCTAATTTCTTTTTCGAGGTCCTCAACCACTTCTGGCTGCAGGCGCTGCATCTCCATCCCAACTCCATTCTTCTCTTGTCTATCTTCGCCTACTATTGCGAGGCGTACCTGGGCGTGATGCCGTCCGTGGCACTGTTGCACCACTTGTTCTTCCTCCGCCTCACCGGCGGCCATATCTCCGGGTGCGCTGACTTCATCGCGGTTGGCTAGGCCGACTCGTTCTCGAACACCGGGAAGAGGGTTGATAACATCAGGGCCAAATGAGTCGTGATGAGTGCCAAATGCGTCCATCCATGCTTGGAACTGCCGACAGAGGCGCCCAAGTCTGACTAGGGGTGGTCTCGTGTAGAGCTCACGGATGAGCGGGCATCGTCGGTGTTGGAGCAGATGACGATCGATTTGAAGCGGGGCAATGCGAAGGCGGCCAAGGTGACGGGGGCCATGCTCCTGAATGAATTCTTGACGTTGTGCATTGCTCCACTTCAGGCGCGTGCGTGCCCTTTGTGGAATCTTGGAGATGAAGAAGACAAGACTCATCTGAGCTCGATGGCCTTGCCTGATGACGAGCTGACTGCAGTTCTGCGCCTCTTGGTTGGGGATAACCAAGAGTACCCACCGAGCGCCTTTGTTCCTTTGTTCCATCGCGAGGACTGTGAGCAATTCGTTGCCTCTAGGCCGACCTTTGACGCACGCGGGCTGGTGCCGCCGATGCTCGCTGGGGCCTCTGCAACGCCGAAGCCGGTGGAGGTGTCTTCTAACGAGTCCCGTGGGGAGGAAGAGGGGGAGGAGGACTCGGAGGAGACCCCCGAGGAGATGGGGGAGAACTCCCCCTTGAGCAAGGCCGACATCCTCCGCGCTCCACCAGACGACGCCGAGGTCGATGCCCGCCAGGAGGAGAGGGAGTTGCCCCTCATCCCGACAAGGGGTAGATCATCGCTGGTCTCTCGAGATGCTGCCTCCGACTTGGTACCGCCTGGGACCGGCTCCGGCCCTTCTGCTACGCCGTCTTCTGCGTCATGCTTGCATCAGCAAGTCAACAGCGCTGACTGGAGTCAAACCTGACGTGTCGGGTCCACATGTCAGTGTCACAGGGTTATGCTGGCACACTGTCAGCGTTCTGGGAACGGGGGTCCCAAAAGCCCCAAGGCGCGCTCGGGCTTGGCTTTGAGGCAAAGCCAAAGGTCAAGCGCGGAGCGCCGCGGGCCCCAAAAGCCTGCGGCCTCGCTTGACGCGTGGCAGTTGATTGGACATGGGCGTCTCCGCTTCCCCACACTTCCTTGGTAACTGCCCATCTTGACCAAAAGGCTGGCGCAGACAGTGCTTGCCTTCATTGCTTCTTCCTCGCCTTGCTCCAGATCCCCTTTCTGTCTCCTTGCTGCCGAAACCTCCAGATCCGCTCCAACCTCGCTCCGCATCTGCGACCAATGGCGCCGCGCAAGGTCAAATCCTCCGGCCCTTTTGGGTTTCAGGCTCCCCAAGCAGAAGGTGGACTATGTCGAAGTGGATCAGTAAGTGCTTCGAGCTTCATCTTGTTCCTACTTGTACTTGCTATTTTCTGACATTCGCCCTTGGTTGATCAGGTCAGTGTATTCAGCGAAGAAAAGGAAGGAGGATGCCGCGGCCGTGCCCCCTCTACGGAGAAGAGAGGCGACAGCACCCGCACCTCCCCAGCCTGGTCGCCCTCGCGAGGCCAAGAGGAGCATCGGCAGGAGGAATCAGCCCCCATGGCCCCGCCGGCTCCGGAAGTGTCGGCACCCGCCTCGGCTGATGAGGTCCGAAGGGCTCCGAAACCCTCGATTTTCCAGGCTCTGGTAATGGCGTCGCCTCCTCCTCCTGCTGCGCTTCTGGCCCCAAATTCTTCTGCTCCCTCCGTAGTCTTGGAGCGTGTCTTCTCGGGGATGGCCAATCTGCGGGAAGACCTCCTAGGCGCGGACCCGCACCTACTGGTCGGGCGCCTGGAGCTGGCCTCAGGCTAGCTTCACTCCGACTCAGCAGTTCGAGCGTCGCTGAGCCAGGCCGCGGCGGCCTCCGAGAAGGAGAAGCAGGCCGCCGCCAGAGTTACGGCCGATCGCGAGGCGGCGCTGAAGGACGCCGAGGCCGCCCGCGACCGCTGGCGAAAGCTGGAGGTTGAGATGAAGAGCCTGCGCGACGAGTGCGCAAAAGAAGCACGTCACCGCAAAGCAAAGGAGGAGGATATGAAGGCTAGGGAGGACGCCATCAAGGGCCACGATGCCGGGCTGGGGGAGCTAACGAAGGCGCAGGCCGTGGAGCACAGCCGACTGGAGGAGCTGGAGCAGAAGGCGAAGGCGAGGGAGGCCGAGCTCGACGCCAAGGCGAAGGTCCTGGCCGAAGACCGCGTGGCCTTCTCTCTTCTTGAGAAGAGGTCCAGCATGGTGCTGAAGTCACTGTATGAGAAGGGCCTGGAGAAGCCGCTGACCACCGACGAGGATGGCCCTACTCAGCTACTTCCCCACTTGGTGAAGGCGCTTGAGGAAGTCGTGGAGGGCATCGGTCCCATGACTGAGGCAGAGGCTCGTGTCCTTTCTTCAGCTACGCTGACGTGTATCTTCAGCCATCTGTACCTTCGCGAACCCAATGCTCATCTCGACGAGCTGCTGGAGCCTATAACTGATGAACTTGTGTTTGATTTTCGGAGAACAATATGTCTTGTAATATTTGCTTCAAGATTTTGCGATTTTCTTCCTATTTGCTTTGTGTTCTGCGTCGGCAGAGCCCGGCCCCGCGCATACCTCAACCGCCGTTGGGCTGACCAGAGACCAGGACGAAGCAAGGAGTGAGGGGCTACGTGACTAGTTAGGCTCCTGAGTCGCGATGCTCAGGAGTCCCCCTTGACGCGCAAACAGCTTACAGGGAGAGTACGCGAGGATAGGTTAATGTTCTACATCGGCAGAGCCCGGCCCCGCACATACCTCAACCGCCGTTGGGCTGGCCGGAGACCAGGGCGGACCAAGGAGTGAGGGGCTACGTGACCAGTTAAGCTCCTGAATCGTGATGCTCAGGAGTCCCCCTTGACGTGCAAACAATCTCTATACATTTTGCCTCGTCGAGGCTCGGCTCAGGAGGGGCGTGCGATGACCAGGGCTGGGAGACCTGGTTGGGTGGCGTGCGCTTGGGCGTGACCCAAGCGTAGCCCCCAGGTCCGGGAGACCTGGTTGGGTGGCATACGCTTGGGCGTGACCCGAACGCGGCCCCTGTGCCGAGCCCCCTCGCGCGGCTCTCCCGAGGGGAGGCGTTGCGGTGAGGCCGGACGCTGAGCTTTGGGGCTCCCTGAGGTTGGTACGACCGTGAAGCCGCCCTCAGTTGTTTATCACCAGCGCGGAGCATAGTGCTTCTGCTTGTGCACGGGCATAGCCGCTCCTCGGCAGTGTCGACGGCCAGCACGGAGGATGGTGCTTCCACTTGTGCGTGGGAGGGGGGCTCCCTCTGCGAAGAGCCCCCGGGGCGTGTACAGCCCCGCCCTGACACGTGGCTTGCACGGCAGGGCTAGACGAGGTGTATCTGGGCACTCGTGAGCCAGCGCGGGACTCATGAGGCCCTACCTCAATGCGGGCTGCGCCTGGTCTTGGTTCTTGTTCACTGTGTTGGCCCTGCGAGGTGGTCAGACAACCTGCATCGAACGAATCTCCTGAGGTTATCGCGTGAGAAAGACAAGCACCAACGGCCCCAGGAGGTGATGTAAACGGGGCCGGCCTGCTAGACAGAGCTCAGCCGTTGGATTTATCAACGCTGGAGGGATGGGCCCGAGCACAGACGTCGTGCTCAACTTACTCACGCGAAGGATCCTTAAGAAATACGGCCGGCGCGCGGTCCCCATGATGGGTGGCGATCGAGCAAGTAGTAATCATAGGTAGATTAAACATGAGAGTAGCAGGCTTAAGTAAGTGCATGGGAGATACATGCCACTGGGTCAAGCCCGAGCGGGTTGGGGATGATGCAGCCTGAGGGGCGCTCCCAACAAGGTAAGCTAAAGACATAAAAAGGAATACATGCCACAGGGACGGACCCACGCGGCCTGGGAATGATGCAGCCCGAGGGGCGCTCCCAGCTAAATGAACTTGGAAAATGTCACCTGGTTATGTTGACAAAGGAGAGTTGGGGCAGCTGAAGGTGCACAGCGAAGGGGTAGCTCCTCACGAGCCACCGGGGCCCTGAGGCTCAGGAGGCTCTGGGGGCTCAGGCGGTTCCTTGAGGACCGTCTCCATCTCCATCAGGACGGCTTGGTGCCTGGCATCCCAAGCCGCTAGGATGCACCGCAAGTTGCGCTGGTAGGCGGACGATACGCTCGGCAGGCCGAAGGGCATGCGAATGTAGCTGTGCGGTGGGCCCTCGCAGCGTCCCACGCGCGAAGGCCAGAAAAGCTCCTGAGAAGCGGCCCTGTTGAGCCCTGGAACGTCAATGCAGACGCGCAGCCTGGCATCCTCGCCTGGATGGGAAGCTACGCCTCATGAGTGGAGGTCGCCGCGCATGGCCCTTGCGTCTTGCAATTCCTGGGTGGTCTTGGTGATGAACTCCTGAACGGTGGGCGATCCTTCCCATGTGCCCTCCTGAGGGAAACATGCCGCGAAGCACGCCTCCAAGTGGTGCCCAAGTGCCTCCCTCGTGATGTGGGCAAGGTCTGAGGCCTTCCGGAAGAAAGCCCCCGAGCCTTGCCCGAGAAGGGCGCCGGGCACGCCTTCCTATGCGATGGAGGGAGGCGCCCCGGCAGCGGGCGCTGATCCTGACGAGGCTCTGGCTGTGACGCCACCCTCCTGAGGTCCTGCACGGCACAGCTACTTCTTGTTCTTGGGGATGACCTCAGGAGGGCCCTCGCCCTTGCTGTCGGGGTCGTCGATTGCTGCAGCTTGGAAGGCACGCTCGAGGGAGCACACCGCATCTCTTTCTTCACATGGGACCGTGATGATCCCGCCGCTTCCCGGCATCTTGAGGACATTTTAGCCGTGATGGGTCACCGCCATGAACTTGGCCAGGGTTGGATACCCGAGGATGGCATTGTACGGCAGATGGATGTGCACGACGTCGAAGTTGATGAGCTCAGTGCGGTAGTTCTTGCGTTCCCCGAAGGTGACAGGGAGGCGGACCTGCCCTATCGGTGTGGTGGAACCGTCGGTCACTCCTGAGAAAGGCTTGGTAGGATGAAGCTGGTCATATGGTACTTGGAGGTTGTCGAACGTGTCGACGGACAGGACGTTGAGCCTTGCGCCGCCTTCGATGGGGGTCTTGGTAACTTGCACGTTGCTGATGACTAGGGAGCAAAGCATCGGGAGGGCGCCAGCGGTAGCTGGGCACTTGAGTTGATCTGCCAAGTTGAACGTGATGGGGCACTGGGACCATCTGAGCGGGTGTGTGGCTTCGAGCTTGGGGAGGACTACATTCACTTCACGAGCAAACTGCTTGAAGATGGGCTGCGAGGATGGGGCCTGGGCTCCGCCCAAGGTGCAGGCGATAGCACGCGGTTCCTGGAAGCCGACTGCTACCTCTTGAGCACTGCGTTGGTTTTCCCTTGAAGAGTAAAGGGTGATGGAGCAAAGTAGCATAAGTATTTCCCTCAATTTTTGAGAACCAAGGTATCAATCCAGTAGGAGGCCACGCACGAGTCACTCGCACCTACACAAACAAATAAAATCCTCGCAACCAACACAATAAAGGGGTTGTCAATCCCTTCATGGTCACTTACGAAAGTGAGATCTGATAGATATGATAAGATAATATTTTTGGTATTTTTATGATAAAGATGCAAAGTAAAGAAAGCAAAATAAACGGAAAAGGAAATAGCTTGTTGACGGAAGATTAATATGATGGAGAATAGACCCGGGGGCCATAGGTTTCACTAGTGGCTTCTCTCGAGAGCATAAATATTACGGTGGGTAAACAAATTACTGTTGAGCAATTGACAGAACTGAGCATAGTTATGATAATATCTAGGTATGATCATGTATATAGGCATCACGTCCGAGACAAGTAGACCGACTCCTGCCTGCATCTACTACTATTACTCCACACATCGACCCCTATCCAGCATGCATCTAGAGTATTAAGTTCAAAAGAACAGAGAAACACTTTAAGCAAGATGACATGATGTAGAGGGATAAACTCATGCAATATGAAATAAACCCCATCTTTTTATCCTCGATGGCAACAATACAATACGTGCCTTGCTGCCCCTACTGTCACTGGGAAAGGACACCGCAAGATTGAACCCAAAGCTAAGCACTTCTCCCATTGCAAGAAAGATCAATCTAGTAGGCCAAACCAAACTGATAATCCGAAGAGACTTCCAAAGAAAACCAATCATATGTAAAAGAATTCAGAGAAGATACAAATATTGTTCATAGATAAACTTGATCATAAACCCACAATTCATCAGTCACAACAAACACACCACAAAAGAAGATTACATCAAATAGATCTCCACAAGAGAGGGGGAGAACTTTGTATTGAGATCCAAAAAGAGAGAACAAGCCATCTAGCTAATAACTATGGACCCGAAGGTCTGAAGTAAACTACTCACACTTCATCGGAGAGGCTATGGTGTTGATGTAGAAGCCCTCCGTGATCGATGCCCCCTCCGGCGGAGCTCCGGAAAAGGCCCCAAGATGGGATCTCACGGATACAGAAAGTTACGGCGGTCGAATTAGGGTTTTGGTTCCATATCTGGTAGTTTGGGGTACGTAGGTATATATGGGAGGAAGAAGTACATCGGTGGAGCAACATGGGCCCCACGAGGGTGGAGGGCGCGCCTGGGGGGGTAGGCGCGCCCCCCTACCTCGTGCCCTCCTGGTTGCTTTCTTGACGTAGGGTCCAAGTCCTCTGGATCATGTTCGTTCCGACAATCACGTTCCCGAAGGTTTCATTCCATTTGGACTCTGTTTGATATTCTTTTTCTATGAAACTCTAAAATAGGCAAAAACAGCAATTCTGGGCTGGGCCTCTGGTTAATAGGTTAGTCCCAAAAATAATATAAAAGTGTATAATAAAGCCCAATAATGTCCAAAAAGGGATATAATATAGCATGGAACAATAAAAATTTATAGATACGTTGAAGATGTATCAAGCATCTCCAAGCTTAATTCCTGCTCGTCCTCGAGTAGGTAAATGATAAAAACAAAATTTTTGATGTGGAATGCTACTTGGAATAATTTCAATGTAATTCTCTTAATTGTGGTATGAATATTCAGATCCGAATGATTCAAAACAAAAGTTCAATATTGACATAGAAATAATAATACTTCAAGCATACTAACTAAGCAATTATGTCTCCTCAAAATAACATGGCTAAAGAGAGTTATCCCTACAAAATCATATAGTCTCGCTATGCTCCATCTTCACCACACAAAGTATTTAAATCATGCACAACCCCGATGACAAGCCAAGCAATTGTTCCATACTTTTGGTGTTCTCTAACATTTTCAATCTTCACGCAATACATGAGTGTGAGCCATGGACATAGCACTATATGTGGAATAGAATGGTGGTTGTGGAGAAGACAAAAAGGGAGAAGATAGTCTCACATCAACTAGGCGTATCAAGGGGCTATGGAGATGCCCATTGATAGATATCAATGTGAGTGAGTAGGGATTGCCATGCAACGGATGCACTAGAGATATAAGTAGATGAAAGCTCAACAAAAGAACTAAGTGGGTGTGCATCCAACTCGCTTGCTCACGAAGACCTAGGGCATTTTGAGGAAGCACATCATTGGAATATACAAACCAAGTTCTATAATGAAAAATTCCCACTAGTATATGAAAGTGATAACATAGGAGACTCTCTATCATGAAGATCATGATGCTACTTGATGTCTACTACACAACCTTCTTCTTGTAGACGTTGTTGGGCCTCCAAGTGCAGAGGTTTGTAGGATAGTAGAAAATTTCCCTCAAGTGGATGACCTAAGGTTTATCAATCCGTAGGAGGCATAGGATGAAGATGGTCTCTCTCAAGCAACCCTGCAACCAAATAACAAAGAGTCTCTTGTGTCCCCAACACACCCAATACAACGGTAAATTGTATAGGTGCACTAGTTCGGCGAAGAGATGGTGAAACAAGTGGTAGATGGATAGTAGATAAAGGTATTTGTAATCTGAAATTATAAAAACAGCGAGGTAGCAAGCGATAAAAGTGAGCGTAAACAGGTATTGCAATGCGTTGAAACAAGGCCTAGGGTTCATACTTTCGCTAGTGTAAGTCCTCTCAACAATACTAACTTAATTGGGTCATAAAACTATCCCTCAACATGCAACAAAGAGTCACTCCAAAGTCACTAATAGCGGAGAACGAACGAAGAGATTATGGTAGGGTACGAAACCACCTCAAAGTTATTCTTTCCAATCAATCCGTTGGGCTATTCCTATAAGTGTCACAAACAGCCCTAGAGTTCGTACTAGAATAACACCTTAAGACACAAATCAATCAAAACCCTAATGTCACCTAGATACTCCAATGTCACCTCAAGTATCCGTGGGTATGATTATACGATATGCATCACACAATCTCAGATTCATCTATTCAATCAACACAAAGGACCTCAAAGAGTGCCCCAAAGTTCTACCGGAGAATCACGACGAAAACGTGTGCCAACCCCTATGCATAGGTTCATGGGCGGAACCCGCAAGTTGATCACCAAAACATACATCAAGTGAATCACGTGATATCCCATTGTCACCATAGATATCCACGGCAAGACATACATCAAGTGTTCTCAAATCTTTAAAGACTCAATCCGATAAGATTACTTCAAAGGGGAAACTCGATTCATTACAAGAGAGAAGAGGGGGAGGAGAAACATAAGATCCAACTATAATAGCAAAGCTCGCGATACATCAAGATCATGCCAAATCAAGAACATGAGAGAGAGACAGAGAGATCAAACACATAGCTACTGGTACATACCCTCAGCCCCGAGGGAGAACTACTCCCTCCTCGTCATGGAGAGCACCGGGATGATGAAGATGGCCACCGGAGAAGGATTCCCCCCTCCGGCAGGGTGCCGGAACGGGTCTAGATTGGTTTTCGGTGGCTACGAAGGCTTCTGGCGGCGGAACTCCCGATCTATTGTTCTGGAAGTTTTAGGGTACGTGGAGTTATATAGGCGGAAGAAGTACGTCAGGGGAGCCATGAGGGCCCCACAAGGCAGGGGGCGCGCCCTAGGGGGGTGGGCGCGCCCCCCACCCTCGTGGCTTCCTCGTTCCTTCCTTGACGTGGGGTCCAAGTCCATGGGGTGGCTTTCGTTCCAAAAATAACTTCTCTAGTTGATTTCGTTCTGTTTCGACTCCGTCTGATATTCCTTTTCTTCAAAACACTGAAATAGGCATAAAACAGCAAATCTGGGTTGGGCCTCCGGTTAATAGGTTAGTCCCAAAAATAATATAAAAGTGGATAATAAAGCCCAATATTGCCCAAAACAATAGATAATATAGCATGGAGCAATCAAAAATTATAGATACATTGGAGACGTATCAAGCATCCCCAAGCTTAATTCCTGCTCGTCCTCGAGTAGGTAAATGATAAAAAAGATAATTTTTGATGTGGAATGCTAGTTGGCATAATTTCATTGTAATTCTTCTTACTTGTGATATGAATATTCAGATCCGAAAGATTCAAGGCAAAAGTTCATATTGACATAAAAATAATAATACTTCAAGCATACTAACTAAGCAATCATGTCTTCTCAAAATAACATGGCCAAAGAAAGCTGTCCCTACAAAATCATATAGTGTGGCTATGCTCTATCTTCACCACACAAAATATTTAAATCATGCACAACCCCGATGAAAAGCCAAGCAATTGTTTCATACTTTTGATGTTCTCAAACTTTTTCAAGCTTCACGCAATATATGAGCGTGAGCCATGGATATAGCACTATAGGTGGAATAGAATGGTGGTTGTGGAGAAGACAAAAAGGAGAAGATAGTCTCACATCAACTAGGCGTATCAACGGGCTATGGAGATGCCCATCAATAGATATCAATGTGAGTGAGTAGGGATTGCCATGCAACGGATGCACTAGAGCTATAAGTGTATGAAAGCTCAAAAGAAACTATGTTGGTGTGCATCCAACTTGCTTGCTCACGAAGACCTAGGGCATTTTGAGGAAGCCCATCATTGGAATATACAAGCCAAGTTCTATAATGAAAGATTCCCACTAGTATATGAAAGTGACAACATAGGAGACTCTCTATCATGAAGATCATGGTGCTACTTTGAAGCACAGGTGTGGTAAAAGGATAGTAGCATTGCCCCTTTTATATTTTTTTATTTTTTTATTTGGCCTTCCCCTTTTTTATTTGGCCTTTATTTTTTTATTTGACTTTTCTTATTTATGGCCTTTCTTTCTTTTTTTAAATTTTTTTGGGACAATGCTCTATTGAATGATGATCATCACACTTCTACTTATTTACAACTCGATGATACAACTCGATACTTAGAACAAGATATGACTCTATATGAATGCCTCCGGCGGTGTACCGGGATGTGCAATGATGCATGAGTGACATGTATGAAAGAATTATGAACGGTGGCTTTGCCACAAATACGATGTCAACTACATGATCATGCAAAGCAATATGACAATGATGAAGCGTGTCATAATAAATGGAATGGTGGAAAGTTGCATGGCAATATATCTCGGAATGGCTATGGAAATGCCATAATAGGTAGGTATGGTGGCTGTTTTGAGGAATGTATATGGTGGGTTTATGGTACCGGCGAAAGTTGTGCGGTACTAGAGAGGCTAGCAATGGTGGAAGGGTGAGAGTGCGTATAATCCATGGACTCAACATTAGTCATAAAGAACTCACATACTTATTGCAAAAATCTATTAGTTATCGAAACAAAGTACTACGCGCATGCTCCTAGGGGGATAGATTGGTAGGAAAATACCATCGCTCGTCCCTGACCGCCACTCATAAGGAAGGCAATCAATAAATAAATCATGCTCCGACTTCATCACATAACGGTTCACCATACGTGCATGCTACGGGAATCACAAACTTCAACACAAGTATTTCTCAAATTCACAACTACTCAACTAGCATGACTCTAATATTACCATCCTCACATCTCAAAACAATCATTAAGTATCAAACTTCTCTTAGTATTCAACACACTCATAAGAGAATTTTATTATTCTCGAATACCTAGCATATTAGGATTTTAAGCAAATCACCATGCTATTAAGACTCTCAAAATAATCTAAGTGAATCATGAGATTTCATCTATGTCTTCAAAATAAAACTATGGCCATGCTCTAAAAGATATAAGTGAAGCACTAGAGCAAATGACAAACTACTCCGAAAGATATAAGTGAAGATCAATGAGTAGTCGAATAATTATGCAACTATGTGAAGACTCTCTAACAATTAATAATTTCAGATCTTGGTATTTTATTCAAACAGAAAGCAAAAAAATGACATTCTAAGAATGGCAAACATCATGTGAAGAAGCAAAAATTTAGGATCAACCGATACTAACCGATAATTGTTGAAGAAGAAAGGTGGGATGCCAACCGGGGCATCCTCAAGATTAGATGCTTGAGACTTCTTGAAATATTATCTTGGGGTGCCTTGGTCATCCCCAATCTTGAGCTTTTGTGTCTCCTTAATTCCTCTCATATCACGGTCTCCCTAAATCTCAAAAGCTTCATCCACACAAAACTCAACAAGGACTCGTGAGATAAGTTAGTATAAACCATTGCCAAAACCTTATCATACTATACTGTAACAAATAACTAAAATTATTATTCAACATTGCATACTAAATGCCTCTGCATATTTAATAGTCCTATCCTCAAATATAATCATTAAAGAAGCAAACATATGCAAACAATGCAAACATAACAGCAATCTGCCTAAACAGGATAGTCTGTAAAGAATGGAGCAACATCCATACTTCCCTAGCTCCAAAAATTATGAAAGAAAATTACCACTGTAGTAAATTTATCAGATCTTAATATTCAAAAGGTTTCAACATTTTATCACATTCTGACTTTTCTAGGGAATTATTGCAACAGCGGTAAACTTTCTGTTTTCAAACAGCAACACGTATACTTGTAACATAGGCATAGTAAAGGCTATCAATGCCACTTTTATTGAAATAAAAGATGCAAAACATTGTTCTAAATAACAGCAAGCAAATCCTAACAAAATAAATTGACGCGCCAAGCAAAACACATATCATGTGGTGAATAAAAATATAGCTCCAAGTAAAGTTACCGATGAACGAAGACGAAAGAGGGGATGCCTTCCAGGGCATCCCCAAGCTTAGGCTCTTGGCTATCCTTGAATATTACCTTGGGGTGCCTTGGGCATCCCCAATATTAGGATCTTTCCACTCCTTATTCCATATTCCATCGAATCCTTACCCAAAACTTGAAAACTTCACAACACAAAACTTAACAGAAAACTCGTAGGCTCCGTTAGTATAAGAAAATAAATCACCACTTCAAGGTACTATAATGAACTCATTATTTATTTATATTGGTGTTAAACCTACTGTATTCCAACTTCTCTATGGTTTATAAACTATTTTACTAGACATAGATTCATCAAAATAAGCAAACAACACACGAATAACAGAATCTGTCAAAAACAGAACAGTCTGTAGTAATCTGGATCAAACGTATACTTCTGGAACTCATAAAATTCTCAAATAAATTTCTGGACCTAAGGAATTTATCTATTAATCATCTTCAAAAAGAATTAACTAAATAACACTCTCCAAATAAAAATGGCAGTAGTTCTCGTGAGCGCTAAAGTTTCTGTTTTTTACAGCATGATCGCAAAGACTTTCCCCAAGTCTTCCCAACGGTTCTACTTGGCACAAACACTAATTAAACAGATCAAACCACATCTAAACAGAGTCTAGATGGATTATTTATTATTAAACAGGAACAAAAATCAAGGAACTAAAATAAAATTGGGTTGCCTCCCAACAAGTGCTATCGTTTAACACCCCTAGCTAGGCATGATAATGACAATGATGCTCACATAAAGGATAAGAATTGAAACATAAGGACAGCATCATGAAGAATATGACTAGCACATTTAAGTCTAACATACTTCCTATTCATAGGGATTTTGTGAGCAAACAACTTGTGGGAACAATAATCAACCAGCATAGGAGGGCAAAACAAGCATAACATCAAAACTTTAAGCACATAGAGAGGAAACTTGATACTAATGCAACTCCTACAAGCATATATTCCTCCCTCATAATAATTTTCAGTAGCATAATGAATGAATTCAACAATATAACCAGCACCTAAAGCATTATTTTCATGATCTACAAGCATAGAAATTTTGTTACTCTCCACATAAGCAAAATTCTTCTCATGAATAATAGTGGGAGCAAACTCAACAAAATAACTATCATGTGATTGAAAATTAAGATCAAGATGACAAGTTTCATGGTTATCATTATTCAAGCATACGTGTCATCACAATAATCATCATAGATAGGAGGCATGCTTTCATCATAATAAATTTGCTCATCAAAACTTGCGGTACAAAAAATATCATCTTCATCAAACATAGCTTCCCCAAGCTTGTGGCTTTGCATATCATTAGCATCATGGATATTCAGGGAATTCATACTAACAACATTGCAATCATGCTCATCATTCAAATATTTAGTGCCAAACATTTTATAGATTTCTTCTTCTAGCACTTGAGCACAATTATCCTTTCCATCATACTCACGAAAGATATTAAAAAGGTGAAGCGTATGAGACAAACTCAATTCCATTTTTTTTTAATTTTCTTTTATAGGCTAAACTAGTGATAAAACAAGAAACTAAAAGACTCGATTGCAAGATCTAAAGATATACCTTCAAGCTCTAACCTCCTCGGCAACGGTGCCAGAAAAGAGCTTGATGTCTACTACACAACCTTCTTCTTGTAGATGTTGTTGGGCCTCCAAGTGCAGAGGATTGTAGGAGAGTAGAAAATTTCCCTCAAGTGGATGACCTAAGGTTTATCAATCCGTAGGAGGCGTAGGATGAAGATGGTCTCTCTCAAGCAACCCTGCAACCAAATAACAAAGAGTCTCTTGTGTCCCCAACACACCCAATACAATGGTAAATTGTATAGGTGCACTAGTTCGGCGAAGAGATGGTGAAACAAGTGGTATATGGATAGTAGATAAAGGTATTTGTAATCTGACATTATAAAAACAGCAAGGTAGCAAGCGATAAAAGTGAGTGTAAACGGTATTGAAATGCGTTGAAACAAGGCCTAGGGTTCATACTTTTGCTAGTGTAAGTCCTCTCAACAATACTAACATAATTGGATCATAAAACTATCCCTCAACATGCAACAAAGAGTCACTCCAAAGTCACTAATAGCGGAGTACGAACGAAGAGGTTATGGTAGGGTATGAAACCACCTCAAAGTTATTCTTTCCAATCAATCCGTTGGGCTATTCCTATAAGTGTCACAAACAGCCCTAGAATTCGTACTAGAATAACACCTTAAGACACAATCAATCAAAACCCTAATGTCACCTAGATACTCCAATGTCACCTCAAGTATCCATGGGTATGATTATACGATATGCATCACACAATCTCAGATTCATCTATTCAACCAACACAAAGGACCTCAAAGAGTGCCCCAAAGTTCTACCGGAGAATCACGACGAAAACGTGTGCCAACCCCTATGCATAGGTTCATGGGCGGAACCCGCAAGTTGATCACCAAAACATACATCAAGTGAAAACGTGATATCCCATTGTCACCACAGATATCCACGGCAAGACATACATCAAGTGTTCTCAAATCTTTAAAGACTAATCCGATAAGATTACTTCAAAGGGGAAACTCGATTCATTACAAGAGAGAAGAGGGGGAGGAGAAACATAAGATCCAACTATAATAGCAAAGCTCGCGATACATCAAGATCGTGCCAAATCAAGAACACGAGAGAGAGAGAGAGATCAAACACATAGCTACTAGGACATACCCTCAGCCCCGAGGGAGAACTACTCCCTCCTCGTCATGGAGAGCACCGGGATGATGAAGATGGCCACCGGAGAAGGATTCCCCCCTCTGGCAGGGTGCCGGAACGGGTCTAGATTGGTTTTCGGTGGCTACGAAGGCTTCTGGTGGCGGAACTCCCGATCTATTGTTCTGAAATTTTTAGGGTACGTGGAGTTATATAGGCGGAAGAAGTACGTCAGGGGAGCCACGAGGGCCCCACGAGGCAAGGGGCGCGTCCTAGGGGGTGGGGGCGCCCCCCACCCTCGTGGCTTCCTCGTTCCTTCCTTGACGTGGGGTCCATGTCCATCGGGTGGCTTTCGTTCCAAAAATAACTTCTCTAGTTGATTTCGTTCCGTTTCGACTCTGTCTGATATTCCTTTTCTTCAAAACACTGAAATAGGCATAAAACAGCAAATATGGGCTGGGCCTCCGGTTAATAGGTTAGTCCCAAAAATAATATAAAAGTGGATAATAAAGCCCAATATTGCCCAAAACAGTAGATAATATAGCATGGAGCAATCAAAAATTATAGATACATTGGAGACGTATCACTACAGTGAAGCACAAGTGTGGTAAAAGGATAGTAGCATTGTCCCTTCTCTCTTTTTCTCTCATTTTTTTATTTGGGCCTTTTCTCTTCTTTTTTATGGCCTCTTTTTTTAGTCCGGAGTCCCATCCCGACTTGTGGGGGAATCATAGTCTCCATCATCCTTTCCTCACTTGGGACAATTCTCTAAAAATGATGATCATCACACTTTTGTTTACTTACAACTCAACAATTACAACTCGATACTTAGAACAAAATATGACTCTATGTGAATGCCTCCGGTGGTGTACCAGGATATGCAATGAATCGAGAGTGACATGTATGAAAGAATTATGAACGGTGGCTTTGCCACAAATACAATGTCAACTACATGATCATGCAAGCAATATGACAATGATGAAGCGTGTCATAATAACGGAAAGGTGGAAAGTTGCATGGAAATATATCTCGGAATGGCTATGGAAATGCCATGATAGGTAGGTATGGTGGCTGTTTTGAGGAAGGTATATGGTGGGTGTATGGTACCGGTGAAAAGTGCGCGGTATTAGAGAGGCTAGCAATGGTGGAAGGGTGAGAGTGCGTCTAATCCATGGACTCAACATTAGTCATAAAGAACTCACATACTTATTGCAAAAATCTATTAGTTATCGAAAGAAAATATTACGTGCATGCTCCTAGGGGGATAGATTGGGGGAAAAGACCATCGCTCGTCCCCGACCGCCACTCATAAGGAAGACAATCAATAAATAAAGCATGCTCTGACTTCTTCACATAACGGTTCACCATACGTGCATGCTACTGGAATCACAAACTTCAACACAAGTATTTCTCAAATTCACAACTACTCAACTAGCATGACTCTAATATCACCATCTCCATATCTCAAAACAATTATCAAGTATCAAACTTCTCATAGTATTCAACACACTCATAAGAAAAAAATTATTAATCTTGAATGCCTAACATAATTAAATAGAATTACCATGCTGTTTTGTAGGACTCTCAAAATAATCTAAGTGAAGCATGAGAGAACAATAGTTTCTATAAAATAAATCCACCACCATGCCCTAAAAGATATAAGTGAAGCACTAGAGCAAAAACTATATAACTCAAAAGATATAAGTGAAGCACATAGAGTATTCTAACAATTTCCGAATCATGTGTGTCTTTCTCAAAAGGTGTGTACAGCAAGGATGCTTGTGGAAAACTAAAAAATAAAGACTCAAATAATGCAAGAGCTCCAAGCAAAACACATATCATGTGGTGAATAAAAATATAGCTCCAAGTAAAGTTACCAATGGAAGTAGACGAAGGAGGGGATGCCTTCTAGGGCATCCCCAAGCTTGGGCTTTTAGGTGTCCTTATATTATCTTGGGTTGCCATGGGAATCCCCAAGCTTAGGCTCTTGCCACTCCTTGTTCCATAATCCATCAAATCTTTCACCCAAAACTTGAAAACTTCACAACACAAAACTTAAAGTAGAAAATCTCGTGAGCTCCGTTAGCGAAAGAAAACAAAACACAACTTCAAGGTACTGTAATGAACTCATTCTTTATTTATATTGGTGTTAAACCTACTGTATTCCAACTTCTCTATGGTTTATAAACTATTTTACTAGCCATAGATTCATCAAAATAAGCAAACAATACACGAAAAACAGAATCTGTCAAAAACAGAACAGTCTGTAGTAATCTATATCTAACGCAAGTTCTGGAACCCCAAAAATTCTAAAATAAATTTATGGACGTGAGGAATTTATCTATTAATCATCTGCAAAGTGAATTAACTAAATAGCACTTTCCAAATAAAAATGGCAGCAATTCCCGTGAGCGCTAAAGTTTCTGTTTTTTTACAGCAAGATTAAAAAGACTTTCCCCAAGTCTTCCCAACGGTTCTACTTGGTACAAACACTAATTAAACACAAACAAAACGGAGGCTAGATAAATTATTTATTGAATAATAGCAAGGAAAAATATTGGGTTGTCTCCCAACAAACGCTTTTCTTTAAAGCCCTATAGCTAGGCATTGATAATTTTAATGATGCTCACATGAAAGACAAGAATTGAATCACAAAGAGAGCATCATAAAACACGTGACAAACACATCTAAGTCTAACATACTTACTATGCATAGGCATCTTATAGGAAAACAAATTATCAAGGAGAGCAAAAACTAGCATATGCAAGGAAGTGGATAGAAACAATAGCAATCTCAATATAACGAGAGGTAATTTAGTAACAAGAAAATTTCTACCACCATATTTTCCTCTCTCATAATAATTTCATGTGGGATCATATGCAAATTCAACAAATTAGCTATCACATAAAATATTTTCAAAATGATCCACATGCATGCAAAGTTGACACTCTTCCAAAATAGTGGGATTAACATTAACTAAAGTCATGACCTCTCCAAACCCACTTTTATAAAAAAATTCATAAGATTGAACATTCTCCAAATATGTGGGATCTAAAGTTGACACTCTTCCAAACCCACTTTCAATAATATTTCAAACACTATTATCAATCTCATATTCATCATGGGGCTTAAATAAATTTTCAAGATCAAAAGAAGAATCACCCCAATCATGATCATTGCAACAAGTACTAGATATAGCAAAACTAGCATCCCCAAGCTTAGGGTTTTGCATATTGGCATTAATAGAATTTATACTATCATTATTGCAATCATTCTTTCTATTCAAAGATTCATCGTGAATCACTCCATAAAGTAATCATCACACTTTTCAGATTCACGAATTTCAAGCAAAACCTCATAAAGATAATCTAGTGCACAAAATTCACTGGCAATTGGTTCATTATAATTGGATCTCTTAAAAAGATTAGCAAGCGGATGAGGATCCATAGATCTTAGGTTCTCTACTTAGTAATAAATAAACAACTATTCCAATCAAACGAGCAAACGAGCCAAGTAAGACATCAAAGCAAACGGGAAAGAGGCGAACGAAAAAGAGGGCGAATAAAACGGCAAGCGTGAAGTGGGGGAGAGGAAAACGAGAGGCAAATGGCAAATAATGTAATGTGGGAGATAAGGGTTTGTGATGGGTACTTGGTATGTTGACTTTTGCGTAGACTCCCCGGCAACGGCGCCAGAAATCCTTCTTCCTACTTCTTGAGCGCTGCGTTTGTTTTCCCTTGAAGAGGAAAGGGTGATGCAGCAAAGTAGCTTAAGTATTTCCCTCAGTTTTTGAGAACCAAGGTATCAATCCAGTAGGAGGCCACGCACGAGTCCCTCGCACCTACACAAACAAATAAAATCCTCGCAACCAACGCAATAAAGGGGTTGTCAATCCCTTCATGGTCACTTACGAAAGTGAGATCTGATAGATATGATAAGATAATATTTTTGGTATTTTTATGATAAAGATGCAAAGTAAGGAAAGCAAAATAAACGGAAAAGGAAATAGCTTGTTGATGGAAGATTAATATGATGGAGAATAGACCCGGGGGCCATAGGTTTCACTAGTGGCTTCTCTCGAGAGCATAAGTATTATGGTGGGTAAACAAATTACTGTTGAGCAATTGACAGAATTGAGCATAGTTATGAGAATATCTAGGTATAATCATGTATATAGGCATCACGTCCGAGACAAGTAGACCGACTCCTGCCTGCATCTACTACTATTTCTCCACACATCGACCGCTATCCAACATGCATCTAGAGTATTAAGTTCAAAATAATAGAGTAACGCTTTAAGAAAGATGACATGATGTAGAGGGATAAACTCATGCAATATGAAATAAACCCCATCTTGTTCTCCTTGATGGCAACAATACAATATGTGCCTTGCTTCCCCTACTGTCACTGGGAAAGGACACCGCAAGATTGAACCCAAAGCTAAGCACTTCTCCCATTGCAAGAAAGATCAATCTAGTAGGCCAAACCAAACTGATAATTTGAAGAGACTTGCAAAGATAACCAATCATACATAAAAGAATTCAGAGAAGATTCAAATATTGTTCATACATAAACTTGATCATAAACCCACAATTCATCGGTTTCAACAAACACACCGCAAAATAAGATTACATCGAATAGATCTCCACAAGAGAGGGGGAGAACTTTGTATTGAGATCCAAAAAGAGAGAACAAGCCATCTAGCTAATAACTATGGACCTGAAGGTCTGAAGTAAACTACTCACACTTCATCGGAGAGGCTATGGTGTTGATGTAGAAGCCCTCCGTGATCAATGCCCCCTCCGGTGGAGCTCCGGAAAAGGCCCCAAGATGGGATCTCATGGATACAGAAAGTTACGGCGGTGGAATTAGGGTTTTGGCTCCGTATCTGGTAGTTTGGGGGTACGTAGGTATATATAGGAGGAAGAAGTACATCGGTGGAGCAACGTGGGCCCCACGAGGGTGGAGGGCACGCCTGGGGGGGGTAGGCACGCCCCCTACCTCGTGCCCTCCTGGTTGCTTTCTTGACGTAGGATCCAAGTCCTCTAGATCATGTTCGTTCCGAAAGTCATGTTCCCGAAGGTTTCATTCCGTTTGGACTCCGTTTGATATTCTTTTTCTGTGAAACCCTGAAATAGGCAAAAAAACAGCAATTCTGGGATGGGCCTCCGGTTAATAGGTTAGTCCCAAAAATAATATAAAAGTGTATAATAAAGCCCAATAATGTCCAAAACAGGATATAATATAGCATGGAACAATCAAAAATTATAGATTCGTTGAAGACGTATCACCCCCTGCCCCCTCGTCTTGATGGTGTTCGTCATTCCTTCTTGGTGGTGGCAGCAACAAAGGGAGTCCGGCGTTGCCTTGAGGACGATCCTCATGAGGCTGATCCCTCCAGGCGCCCTCGCGAGGCTGATCCTGCCAGCAGTCCTCACGAGGTCAGTCGCGCCACTCCTGGCGCGGGCCATGGTCATCCCAGCGTCCACCACCATGTCCTCCTCCTCAGTCGTAGCCCCGGTCGCCGCACTCGGGGTGTCGACCGAAGCGTCCTTCGCGAATGGCTCTGAGCTCTTGACAGTGGCTGGTGTTGTCGGTATTTAGGTTGTGGAAGGCGCGGAACGGATGACTGCTCTTGGATGACTCTGGTTGGTCTCTGCCACGCTTGGTGTCTGGTTCCGCTGCGAGCACGGCTGCTCCCTTGCGCTCCACGTCCTTGGCCTTGGCTTTCTTCTCCTCTGGGTCTGCGGCTGGGAGCTCGAGGAGGGAGAGGCGCCCCTCCTCAGCTCTTGCACACTTGGTCGCCAGGTTGAACAACTCCAGGGACGTGCAGAGCTCCTCGCGGATAGCGATATCTTCCTTCATCTTGACGTCACGGACGCCATCAGAGAACGCAGAGATGATGGCCTCATCCTTCACCTTGGGGATCTTGAGGCGGACGTTGTTCAAGCGCTGGGTGTACTTCTGGAGGGTCTCTCCTGGTTGCAGCCTGACGCGGCGTAGGTCACCCATAGCTGGCGGGCGGTTGCGAGTGCCCTGGAAGTTGGCGACGAAGTGGTTGCGCATCTCGTCCCAGGAGGAGATCGAGCCCGGTGACAGGTTCAGGAGCCAGGAGCGGGTGCCATCCTTGAGAGCCATGGGAAACCAGTTCGCCATGACTTTCTCGTCGCTGTTGTCCACTTCAATGCTCAGCTCATAGAGCTACAAGAACTCCACGGGTTTGGGGTGCCGTCGTAGCAAGGAGGCAGGTCCGGCTTGAACTTGCCCGACCAGGCAACGCTACGCAGCTCGGGGGTGAAAGCGCGGCAACCGGCTGTGGTCACCGGGGCTCGCCTTGGGGGTGGAGCTTGGTCTTGATGGGGTCCGCACCCTGCCACTACAGGTGGCGCATGGTCTTGCCGCCGCAGCCGGTCCTGGCGCAGTGGCACGAGGAGCGGCGAAGCGTTTTCTTGCAGTCGAGAGACTTCTTGACAACTTCTTTCTTCACGCGCGGGCGCGGGACGCGGTGGGTCGCCTTGTGGAGCCGCGTGCCTTGGCGCCAGGGCGCCGTCTTGGGGTAGAGGTGGTGGAGGCGCTCCGTGAGCTACGTCGCCCGTAGCTGGCGGAGGGCGAGGCGGAGAGAGGGACGGCGCAGGGGAGCCCCCTGCGGCGCGGACAAGCTCGGCAATGCGGTCGAGCCAGTCCACGTAGAGGTCATCGACCGGTCGGTAGCGCAGGAGCTCGTGCGCCATGAGGAGCACGGCCCGTGCGTCCATGGGAGGGTGACGTGCATGGGAAGAAGAAATGGTCGGGGTCAGCGATGGAGTGGCGGTGCGGCCGTCCCGACGCAGCGAGGGGTGCAGCGAGGATGCTTGCTGCTTGTTCTCTGTCGGCCCAATGGCGGCGTTGGCGGCAGGCGATGGGGGACAACGAGGTGGCCCACCGATGGGAGCCGACTGAGCGACGCGGGCGACGAGGGCAGCCCGGCGCTCAGCACGAGCGCGGCGCGCATTTGCCATGGAGACGATGGAGCAACGGGACGCGGAGTGACGGAAGGAAGCTTCGGCGCACCCCTACCTGGCGCGCCAAATGTCGGATCACGGGTTCCGGCAAAACCCACGAGGTTCGAACACTGGGGTGCATGCGAAGGTTTTCTCCCTATCGATCCACGCCCTAGCTCGCTAAGATCTCACGGATGAACTCCACAAACTTGCAACACAAATACAGAAGATTTATATTGGTTCGGGCCACCGTTGTGGTGTAATACCCTACTCCGGTGTGGTGGTGGTGGATTGCCTCTTGGGCTGATGATGAACAGTACAAGGAGAAGAACAGCCTCCTGAGGTTGAGGTGTTCTTGTGCTTGGCGAACTTGTGTGGGTGAGATGCCTCTGAATGAGTTCTCCCTCTTTTCTCTCATCCCCACTACTGTAGTGGCTAGTTCTACTTATATAGGCCCTGGTCCTCTCCCAAATATTGAGTGAGAAGGGAGCCAACAACGGCCAATTTGAAAGCGGACAGCTAGTACAGCTTATCCTGACAAAAGTAGTCTTCGCCTGCAAAAGGCTCTGGTGGTGACGCCGTCTTGGGCTCCATGGTGACCTCCGTCTTGCCATCCTGCTGGTCTTGGTCTCATTGCACCGATATGGAAACCTTTGCTTGATGCCTTGGTACTCCGCGCCTGCGCTTGCCCCCTTGGCACCAAAGAGGAAGCAAGGACACTGCGTGTGCTGGCGCCCGCCTGGTCTCGATCGTCATGGCTCACGTCACGAGGACCTCGCGAGGTTTTCCTTGCCTTGATCTCTCCGCCCCTCGTGAGCCTGCCTGGCGAGGCCGCTCTTGAGGAGGTCTTGTGTTGTCCACCTCGTGAGGCTTGGCCCCTCGCGAGGGTATTGAATACCTCGTCGATGAAGATGGGCCATACAGACCTGCTAGCTCAGCCATGCCGTGGGCCATAGGCAGGCAAGTCTGGGGACCCCCGTTCCTAGAACGGCGATAGCTACGGTGGTGGGTTGGGCCAGGAAAAGTGCTGGGCCGGCTCTGCTGCAGGTAAACGCCAGGTAAGTCTTTCTCTCCTCTGTCTTTTATTCATTTGTTTCTGTTTTCTATTTTTGCAGTTTGTTTCTGAATTTGGTTTTCTAACCAAATTATTTTTGTAGCTTCTAAAAGCTATTGTGGATGCACTAATTATTCCAAAGCCCCGCAACAAGTTCCAGAATTACTAGAGCTCTAAAATTATCTATAGCATTTATTAGCTCCAATTCAAATACTTACTGGGTTAATTCAAAAATCCATAAATGTCCAAGAAATATTCTCATCATTTTTGGCAGAGGTTTTCACCTTTATCAGAAATCATGAACATTTTCAAAGGGCATTTTGGGCTCATTGAAAAAGATTTTAATTGAACCTATTTGAATTCTTTCTGGTGCTAGGGTTTGATCGATCCCCATTTCAACTTTAAATGAAATTTAAACATGATGCATGGAAGCCACTCACTGATGCAACTAATTACAAAGTAGAATTCTAGGGCTGTGCCATGAGCTTTCATAAACTTATCGCTCTAGTGCATCCATTGCATGGAAATCCCTACTCACTCAACTTGATATATATTGATGGGCATCTCCATAGCCCGTTGATACTCCTAGTTTATGTGAGACTATCTCCTTCTTTTTGTTTTCACCACAACCACCATATTCTATTCCACCTATAGTGATACGTCCATAGCTCGCGCTCATGTATTGCATGAAAATTGAAAAGGTTTGAGAACATCAAAAGTATGAAACAATTGCTTGGCTTGTCATCGGGGTTGTGCATGATTTGAATATTTTGTGTGATGAAGATGGAGCATGGCTAGACTATATGATTTTCTAGGGATAAGCTTTCTTTGGCCATGTTATTTTGAGAAGACATAATTGCCTTGTTAGTACGCTTGAAGTATTATTGTTTCTATGTCAATATTAAACTTTTGTTTTGAATCTTATGGATCTGAACATTCATGCCACAATAAAGAAAAATTACATGGATAAATATGTTAGGTAGCATTCCACATCAAAAATTCTGTTTTTATCATTTACCTACTCGAGGACAAGCAGGAATTAAGCTTGGGGATGCTTGATACGTCTCCAATGTATCTATAATTTTTTATTGTTCCATGCTATTATATTATCTGTTTTGGATGCTTTATATGCATTAATATGTTATTTTATATTATTTTTGGGACTAACCTATTAACCTAGAGCCCAGTGCCAGTTCATGTTTTTTCCTTGTTTTTGAGCTTGATAGAAAAGGAATACCAAACGGAGTCCAAACGGAATAAAACCTTCGCGATGATTTTTCTTGGAACAGAAGACACCTAGGAGACTTGGAGTGCAAGTCAGAAGAGCCACAAGGTAGCCACAAGAGTGGAGGGCGCACGCCCCTACCTTGTTCGCCCCTTGGTGACCCCCTGACCTAGATCTTCCTCCTATATATTCACATATATTCCCAAACCACCAGAAGCATCCATGAAAACACTTTTCCACCGCCGCAACCTTCTCTTCCCATGAGATCCCATCTTGGGGCCTTTTCCAGCATCCTGCTGGAGGGGGATTCGGTCATGGAGGGCTTCTACATCAACTCTATTGCCCTTCCGATGAAGCGTGAGTAGTTTACCTCAGACCGACGGGTCCATAGCTAGTAGCTAGATGGCTTCTTCTCTCTCTTTGATTCTCAATACCATGTTCTCCTTGATGTTCTTGGAGATCTTTCCGATGTAATCTTCTTTTGCGGTGTGTTTGTCAAGATCTGATGAATTTTGGATTTATGATCAGCTTATCTATGAATATTATTTGAATCTTCTCTGAATTCTTTTATGCATGATTTGATATCTTTGTAATTCTCTTCGAACTATCGGTTTGGTTTGGCCAACTAGATTGGTTTTTCTTGCAATGGGAGAAGTGCTTAGCTTTGGTTTCAGTCTTGCTGTGTCCTTTGCCAGTGATAGTAGGGGCAGAAAGGCACGTATTGTATTTTTGCCATCGAGGATAAAAAGATGGGGTTTACATCATATTGCTTGAGTTTATTCCTCTACATCATGTCATCTTACTTACTGCGTTACTCTGTTCTACATGAACTTAATACTCTAGATGTAGGCAGGAGTCGATCGATGTGTGGAGTAATAGTAGTAGATGCAGAATCGTTTCGGTCTACTTGACACGGACATGATGCCAATATTTCATAGTCATTGCCTTAGATATCGTCATAACTTTGGCTTTTCTATCAATTGCTCGACAGTAATTTATTCACCCACCGTATTATTTGCTATCTTGAGAGAAGCCTCTAGTGAAACCTATGGCCCCCGGGTCTATTTTCCATCATATAAGTTTCCAATCTACTATTTTGCAATCTTTTACTTTCCAATCTATAAACCAAAAAACCCAAAAATATCTACTTTATCATTTGTTTAGTTTCATCTATCTCTATCGAATCTCACTTTTGCAAGTGACCGTGAAGGGATTGATAACCCCTTTATCGCGTTGAGTGCAAGTTGTTTGATTGTTCGTGCAGGTATTGGTGATTTGTGCGTTGTCTCCTACTGGATTGAGACCTTGGTTATCTGACTGAGGGAAATACTTATCTCTACTTTGTTGCATCACCCTTTCCTCTTCAAGGAAAAAAAGAACGCAAGCTCAAGAAGTAGCATGCCCTTCCTTGGACAAGCCTCCCACTTATGATTAACCCCTCTCGCAAGCATCCACAACTATGAAAGAAGAATTCAGATAAAACTAACCATAGCATGAAACATATGGATCCAAATCAGCCCCTTACGAAGCAACACATACACTAGAGTTTAAGCTTCTTTCACTCTAGCAACCCATCATCTACTTATTACTTCCCAATGCCTCCCCCTAGGCCCAAAGCATGGTGAAGTATTATGTAGTCGATGTTCACATAACACCACTAGAGGAGAGACAGCATACATCTCATCAAAATATCGAATGAATACCAAATTCACATGATTACTTATAACAAGACTTCTCCCATGTCCTCAGGAACAAACGTAACTACTCACAAAGCATATTCATGTTCATAATCAGAGGAGCATTAATTATCATTAAGAATCTGAACATATGATCTTTCACCGAATAAACCAACTAGCATCAACTACAAGGAGTAATCAACACTACTAGCAACCCACAAGTACCAATCTGAGGTTTTTAGACAGAGATCGGATACAAGAGATGAACTAGGGTTTGAGAGGAGATGGTGCTGGTGAAGATGTTGATGGAGGTTGACCCACTCTCGATGAGAGGATCATTGGTGATGACGATGGCTTCGATTTCCCCCTCCTGGAGTGAAGTTTCCCCGGCAGAACCGCTCCGCCGGAGCCCTAGATTGGTTCTGCCCAGGTTCCATCTCGAGACTGCGGCGCTTCGTCCCGAAACTTCCTTTTGCTTTTTTCCAGTTCAAAACACACCATATAGCAGAAGGTGGGCATCAGGGGCCTGCCAGGTGGCCCACAAGGCAGGGGGTAGGGCACCCCCCACCCTTGTGGATGGCTGGTGGCCCCCCTCTGGTGCTTTCTTCGCCCATTATTTCAGAAGTACAAGGTGCCATCGTCGGAAATAGTGAAGAATGAGGGCTTTCCTTCTGCGAGATAGAGTTTAATCTTCTCGACTTCAGAGTCTTAATGTTGAATAGTGTTGATATCGCCCACCAGATCTGGCTCGACAGCCAGGGTATTTAGAGAACCCTGAGGAACAACACGAAGATTCATCCTTTGGAACTCTGGGGGAGGGGGAGCAAGTGCACCAGTAGGAACAATATGGAGGTTCAGCTTCCTGGATTCTTCAACAAGCAAGGGTTGAACTTTGTGAACCTGGAGGTGGTTGCACTAAGACTTGCGGGTCAAGGCATCAGCCACTACATTAGCCTTGCCTGGTGTATAGGAAATACCCAAGTAAAGTCTGCAATAGTCTCCATCCATCTCTGCTGACGGAGGTTCGGGTCTGGCTGAGTAAACAGATACTTTAGACTTTGGTGGTCGGTGAAGATCTCGCAATGATTATCGAGAAGGTAATGTCGCCACTACTTCAGTGCATGAATGGCAGCAGCAAGCTCGATGTCGTGAACTGGGTAGTTCTCTTCGTGAGGGTGCAATTGACGAGAGGCATAAGCAATCACTTTGCGCTCTTGCATTAGGACACAGCCTAATCCTTGACGAGAAGCATCGCAGTAAATGATGAAGTCCTTCTTAGTATCAGGTGGAGCAAGCACTAGTGCAGAAGTCAACTTGTCTTTGAGTGCCTGGAAGCTTTCCTAACAATTTTCTGTCCATTAGAACTTGATGCCCTTATGCAAAAGGTTAGTCAGAGGCCTGGCGATCTTGGAGAAGTTCTTGATGAATCGACGGCAATGGCTGGCAAGTCCGAGAAAACATCTAACTTGCTTGACATTCTTCGGAGGAGTCCAATCGAGAATAGCATGGACTCGTTCTGGGTTGATGGTAATACCATCCTTAGAGATGACATGCCCAAGATAAGTTACTTCAGGAAGCCAGAATTCACACTTGGAATACGTAGCATAGACTTGATGCTCTCGAAGCTTTTCCAAAACAAGGGGAAGATGTTCAGCATGTTCTTCTTTGTTCTTGGAATATACAAGGATATCATCCAGATAAACCACGATGAACTTGTCGAGGTATTCCATGAATATATAGTTCATTAGACGAGATAAGGTGGCTGGAGCATTGGTTAAGCCGAATGACATGACGGTGTACTCGTATGATCCATATCGAGTCACGAAGGCGGTCTTTGGGATATCCTCTTGACGAACACGGATCTGGTGGTAATCCAACCTCAAGTCGAGAGCAACTTGGGCGAATGAAACCACTGCGAAGAGATTTGTCGATTTCCTCCTTAAGCTCAATGAGTTCATGCGGCGGCATCTTGTAGGGCCGTTTGGCTATAGGAGTGGTTCCTGGTTTCAAGTCGATGATAAATTCAATAGCTCTAGTAGGGGGAATTCCTGGAAGTTCTTCAGGAAAGACGTCGAGGAATTCACGCACTACGGGAATGTGTTCAATGCCCTCGAGTGGTGCAGCGTTCAATGCATTCAACGCATAAAGCCTTGCCTCGGCATTCTGAACCAGACAAGCATTGTAGCTTATTATTTCATCGGAAGGGTGTAGTAGATGGATGGTCTTAGTGGCGCAAACTATAGAAGCAGTATGCGCTTTCAACCAATCCATTCCCAAAATGAGATCAATGCTACAGGACTTCAGTATGATGGGAGAGACAAGGAATTCCAGTCCTTCAATTTCAACGGGGACGTCGTTGCAAATCATGGAGGTTCGACATTGGCCCGCAGGGGGGTGTACTAATAGTGAAGCGTTCATGTCTTCACTTTTAATGCCATGCATGAATTCAAAATCTTCTGACATGAATGAATGTGATGCTCCTGAATCGAATAAAATAGATGCTGGTACTGAATTTACGAGGAGTGTACCCATCATAGTAGCAGGCTGGTCTTGAGCTTCATTCAGATCTGCGTGGTTGGCATGAACACGACCATAAGGCCTAGCATTGTTGTTGCGGGGCTGGTTGCTACCATGGCCAGCTGCAGGAACAGGCAGTTGATTCTGGTTCTAAAAGTAGTTCCTGGCAAGGTGACCTGGTTGACCACACTTGTAGCACAGACCATTATTGGGAGTGGGAATAGGAGCTCGGGGTGGTGGAGTTGGAAGCCTTGGCTGCCAAGGTGGTGGAGGAGGCAGATGAGGTGCAACATAGGACTGCCTTGGAGTAGGTGCAGTTGGATGGTACATGCTGTTGGGAATCCAGATCCTACGCTTCTACGAGGGCAGGCCCAAAGATGAGCATGTGTCACGGTTGCGCCTGTGAGAGCTCTGGTGTTCCTGCAGACCAATCTCGACATTGATGGCCTTGTTCACCAAGGTGGCGAAGTCGACAAAGTCATGTACTAGCAGTGTGAGCTTAATGTCAGCTTGAAGGCCATCACGGAACTTCTCTTGTCTGTGTGCATCAGTTGCAATGTCTTCTTCAGCATAGCGGCATAAGTCGAGAAACTCCCGTTGATAAGCTTCGACAGTTTTGTTGCCTTGGGTGAGGTTGCGGTAGATCGCAGAATGCGGTAGCTCACTAGATCGGACAAAGGGGTACAACAGCATCAGAGCATGGTAAAGGTGCTGACGGGTGGTGTACAGCTCATGGCGAAGAGCTCGGTTGGCTTGACCTAGCCCATCATCTTGCAGAACCAAGTTCTGATGGTGGAAGGGACCTCGGATGATGGTGGAGTAGGCAGCAGTGTAGTATCCCTCCGCACCATCGTCGGATGCGATAGCAATGTGCCTGAAAGGGGAGGTGTCCAACGCCTGATACTCTCCATGAAGACGTGTCAGAGAAGTATAAGCAGCATCGTGGACTGCAATATCGATGGTCACTCCAACACCATGAGTGGTGTACGGCACAGTAGTGGAGTCATACTCCCGAGAGTAGAGGTGGAAGATGGCACGATACTGCTCCTGGTTATAGTCCTGGTACTGCTCGTACACGGTGTACTTAGTGTGCCAGCGATAACACAGATAGGTCATCATCTTAGCTAACACAGCAGGTGAATCTGGGACACCAATGGCCGTCGTGTGGCGCACAACCTACCTCGTGGGTTCCATCTAAAAACAAAGATGTTTCAAAAGGAGTCAAATGACAGTGTGGGTATTGTTCAAAATTCTATTCTAAGGAATAATTGTGGCTTATCCAACCTTGGGGTGAATGTGGTCACAGGATCCTAATGCTAAAGTTAGTAAATTCGTTTAACCCAAGTACAAGAGAGTTTAGAGTCCCGGAGTAAAGATCGAGGAGTAAAAGATCTCAATACCACCCAAATGGCAGTGTGGGCCCGTAAGACACACAGCCATGTTAGTAAAAGTTTTGTAATGTCTACACTTGACTTCGGTCAAGGAGTGTGGAGGGGGATTCCTACAGGCAGTCAGCTCTGATACCAACTTGTGACACCCCCGATTAAATTGTACACTAATCATGCACGCAAATGTGTACGATCAAGATCATGGACTCATGGGAAGATATCACAACACAACTCTAGACACAAATAAAATAATACAAGCTTTATATTACAAGCCAGGGGCCTCGAGGGCTCGAATACAAAATCTCAAAATCAAACGAGTCAGCGGAAGCAACAATATCTGAGTATAGACATAAGTTAAACAAGTTGCCATAAGATGGCTAGCACAAACAGGGATACAGATCGAAGAGACGCATGCCTCCTGCCTGGGATCCTCCTAACTACTCCTGGTCGTCGGCGGCCTAAACATAGTAGCAGGCACCCGTGGTGTAGTAGGGGTCGTCGAAGGTGGCGTCTGGCTCCTGGGCTCCAGCATCTGGTTGCGACAACCGAGAGGAAAGGAAATGAGGGAAAGAGGGAGCAAAGCAACCGTGAGTACTCATCCAAAGTACTCGCACGCAAGGATCTACACTACATATGAATTGGTATCAATGAAATGGATAGTATCCGTGAACTGAACTGCAGAATACTAGAATAAGAGGGGGGGTAGCTAGTCCTATCGAAGACTACCCTTCTGGCAGCCTCCATCTTGAAGCAGTAGAAGAGAGAGTAGATGGTATGTTAACCAAGTATCATCGCATAGCATAATCCTACTCGGCGATACTTTCCTCGTCGCCCTATTAGAGACCGATCACCGGGTTGTATCTGGCACTTGAAAGGGTGTATTTTATTAATTATCCGGTTCTGGTTTTCATAAGGTCGAGGTACAACTCCGGTTCATCCTTTTACCGAGGGACACGGCTATTTGAATAGATAAACTTCCCTGCAGGGGTGCACCACATTACCCAACAAGCTCGATCCCTCTGGCCGGACACACTTTCCTGGGTCATGCCCGACCTCGGAAGATCAACAGGTCGCAGCCCCACATAGGCACAACAGAGAGGCCGGTACACTAGTCTAAATCCTAAGCGCGCAGGGTCTGGGCCCATCTCCCATTGCACACCTGCATGTTGCGAGGGTGTCCGGTGAGCAAACCTAGCAACCTCCATTACAAAGGAAGTTGCGTTACACGGTCCAACCCGGCGTGCGCCGCTCAGTCGCTGACGTCAAGAAGGCTTCGGCTGATACCATGACGGCGAATGCCCATAACTGTTCTCGCGTAGTTGGTTAGAGCGTATAGGCCAGTGGCCAGACTCCAATCAGATACCAAGATCTCACTAAGCGTGTTAATTGAAGTATCCGCGGATGCCGACCAGGGCCAGGCCCACCTCTCACCTAGGTGGTCTCAACCTGCCCTGTCACTCCGCCATAAAGATCCACCGAGGGGGCCATCGGGACAAATGTCCTTTCAGCCCACAATCCCTGAATCACTCGCGGGTACTCTACGAGCCGACCCGTCTTTAGTCACCACATGTATCATATATTATGTATATAAGTACATACCCGTGATCACCTCCTGAGTGATCACGGCCCGATAGTATAGCATGGCAGACAGACAAGAATGTAGGGCCACTAATGGAATACTAGCATCCTATACTAAGCATTTAGGATTGCAGGTAAAGGTAACAACAGTAGTAGCAAAGACAGGCTATGCAGAAGAATAGGATTAACCGAAAGCAGGAACAAGCTACACTACTCTAATGCAAGTAGTAGAGAGAAGGAATAGGCGATATCGGGTTGATCAGAGTAGGTGATAGGCGAAGGGGGGAAACATCCGGGAAAGTATTCCCGGTGTTTCGCGTTTTCGGACAAAGGGACTGGAGGGGGAAAGTTGTCTGTTCGCTATGCTAGGGATGTGTGGCTGACAAACGGACTGCGTATTCTGATTCATCTCGTCGTTCTGAGCAACTTTCACGTACAAAGTATTTTCATCCGAGTTGCGGACTATTTAATATTAATTTTCAAAGTTTTAATCCATTTCTGAAATTATTTTTATTCAAAAATATATATTGCATCAGCATGACGTCAGCGGCCAACTCTAACCGTTGACTAGGTCAAACTGGCGAAGTGGGGCCCGTTCATCATTGACAGACTAACTAACTATCATATTAACTAAATTAGTTAGTTAATTAGATTAACTAACACATGTTAATTAGGTTAATTAATTGTCCTAATTAATTAATTAATTATATTGTTATTATTATTATTAAGTTCTTTTTTTTCTGGAGCATGGGGCCCCTAGTCAGTGGCTCTGGGGGAGCCTAGCAGGAACTGGGCTAGCGGGTGCGGGCACGCGCCCATCAGGGCGAACCCGGTGAGCGGGTGACGGACGCCGAGGCGCGGCGGGGTGCCGAAGTTGGCCGCGGGGGCAGCGATGGTCGGCGTGAGCTGGGACGGCGACCGCGGGGTGGGCGACAAGCGGGCGCGGCGAAGCCGGAGCACGGCTACGGGACGTAGCCGGCATGGAGGGGCGGTAGGGGTGCCACGGCCGGCGCTAGCGGCGGGCGGAGGCGCGGGTCTGGCAGGAACGGCGGTGGTGGGCACACACGAGGATGGTGTGCAGGTCTGCGGGCCTGGGCGTGACATGACGGCGCGAGGAGCAGAGGCGAGCGGGGGAGAGGAGGAGAGGTGCGGCCAGCAGCGGCGGACCAAGGCGGCAGCTGCGAGGCCATGGGAGGCCGGAGGCGGATGCGGGCAGAGATGGCCACAGCCTTGGGCGTGGCCGACAGTGGTGACGGTGGGCGGGGCGAGGCCACGCGCGAGCGCGGGTGTGCGCGGGTGGAAGAGCTCGCGCGAGCGGGGAGGCATGGAGCAGGGGGCCGCGTGTACGTGCATACGAGGATAGGGGGAGAGAAGAGAGGTCGGGGCCTTACCGTGAGGTGCAGGGTCAAGGGCAGTGGGGCTCGGAGAGGTAGACGGGGATGTGGACGAGGTCGACGACGGAGAGGAGGAGGTCCGGCGATGAAGTGGTCTAGCGAGTTGGCTTCGGGCTACAGCGAGGTCAAGCGGCGTCGAGCCCTTGCCCCCGATCTTGATCCAGATAGGGTGAAGAGAGGAGTGGGCGATGTGGGGGAGTGGGGGAAGTGGGGTGGAGCTGGGGGTTAGGGTTTTCCCCCTGGTGGGATATGGAGGGGGTTGGGCCGGCCGGTTGGTGGGCTGGTCGGCTGGGCCGTCTGTGTTAGGGAACGTAGCATGCGATTTTAAAAAAATTCCTACGATCACGCAAGATCTATCTAGGAGATGCATAGAAATGAGAGGGGGAGAGTGTGTCCACGTACCCTTGTAGACCGAAACCGGAAGCGTTAGATTAACGTGGTTGATGTAGTCGAACGTCTTCTCGATTCAACCGATAAAGTACCAAACGTACGACACCTCCTGCTTCTACACACGTTCAGCTTGATGACGTCCCTCGAACTCTTGATCCAGCAAAGTGTCGAGGGAGAGTTCCGTCATCACGATGGCGTGGTGACGGTGATGGTGAAGTGATCTGCGCAGGGCTTCGCCTAAGCACTACGTGAATATGACTGGAGGCGTAAACTATGGAGGGGGGCACCGCACACGGCTAACAATGTTTGTTGTGTGTTCTAGCAGTGCCCCCCTCATATATATAGGTTGGAGGGGAGGAGAGGCAGCCAAGGGGGCGCCCCAAGTAGGAGGAATCCTACTTGGGCACCTCCCAATTCGGCCTCCCCCCTTTCCTATTCCTATTCGGCGTAGGAAGGGAAGAGGGGGAAGTGGGAATCCTATTCCTTTTTTCCTTTCATCCTTCTCCTTTCCATCTCTAATTTGGCCAGCCCATATGGGGGGTGCACCAGCCCCTTTGTGCCTGGTGTGTTTCCCCTCTTGGCCCATAAGGCCCATATAATTTGCCGGGGGTAGCCCGAAACCCCTTCTGGTGACCCGATACGTACCCGATACCCCCCGAACACTTTCGGTGTCCAAATACTATCGTCCTATATATGAATATTTACCTCTCAACCACTTCGAGACTCACCTTCATGTCCGTGATCTCATCTGGGACTCCAAACAACATTCGGTCACCAAATCACATAATTCATATAATACAAAATCGTCATCGAACGTTAAGCGTGTGGACCCTATGGGTTCGAGAACTATGTAGACATGACCGAGACACCTCTCCAGTCAATAACCAATAGCAGAACCTGGATGCTCATATTGGTTCCCACATATTCTAAGAAGATCTTTATCGGTCGTACCGTAATGACAATATGCGTTATTCCCTTTGTCATCGGTATGTTACTTGCCCGAGATTCGATCGTAGGTATCTTCATACCTAGTTCAATCTTGTTACCGGCAAGTCTATTTACTCGTTATGTAATGCATCATCCTTCAACTAACTCATTACTCACATTGCCTGAAAGTCTTATCATGATGTGCATTATCGAGAGGGCCCGGAGATACATCTCCGATACTCGGAGTGACAAATCCTAATCTCGATCTATGCCAACCCAACAAACACCTTCGGAGATACCTGTAGAGCATCTCTATGATCAGCCAGTTACGTTGTGACATTTTATAGCACACAAGGTATTCCTCCGGTATTCGGGAGTTGCATAATCTCATAATCGAAGGAATATGTATAAGTCATGAAGAAAGCAATAGCAATAAAACTTAACGATCATTATGCTAAGCTAGCGGATGGGTCTTGTCCATCACATCATTCTCCTAATGATGTGACCCCGTTCATCAAATGACAACACATGTCTATGGTTAGGAAACTTAACCATCTTTGATTAGTGAGCTAGTCTAGTAGAGGCTTACTAGGGACACAATGTTTTGTCTATGTATCCACACATGTATCAAGTTTCTGGTTAATACAATTCTAGCATGAATAATAAACATTTATCATGATATAAGGAAATAAAATAATAACTTTATTATTGGCTCTAGGGCATATTTCCTTCAGTCTCCCACTTGCACTAGAGTCAATAATCTAGGTTGCATTGCCATGTGATTTAACACCAATATCTCACATCTTTATGTGATTAACACCCATAGTTCACATCGCCATGTGACCAACACTCAAAGGGTTTACTAGAGTCAATAATCTAGTTCACATCGCTATGTGATTAACACCCAAGAGTAATAAGGTGTGATCATGTTTTGCTTGTGAGAGAACTTTTAGTCTACGGGTCTGCCACATTCAGATCCGTATGTATTTTGTAAATTTCTATGTCTACAATGCTTTGCACGGAGCTACTCTAGAGTCAATATGTATCCAGATTGAGACTCAGAGTCATCCAGATCTGTGTAAAAGCTTGCATCGACGTAACTCTTTACGACGAACTCTTTATCACCTCCATAACCAAGAAATATTTCCTTAGTCCTCTTAGGTAACTAAGGATAACTTTGACCGTTGTCCACTCCTGAATCACTATCGTACCCCCTTGCCAAACTCATGGCAAGGTACACAATAGGTTTGGTACACAACATAGCATACTTTATAGAACCTATGGTTGAGGCATAGGGAATGACTTTCATTCTCTTTTTCTATTTTCTGCCATGGTCGGGTTTTGAGTCTTACTCAACTTTACTCCTTGCAATACAGGCAAGAACTCCTTCTTTTACTATTCCATTTTGAATTACTTCAAAATCTCCTCAAGGTATGTACTCATTGAAAAATCTTATCAAGTGTCTTGATCTATCTCTATAGATCTTGATGCCCAATATGTAAGCAGCTTCACTGAGGTCTTTCTTTGAAAAAAACACCTTTCAAATACTCCTTTATGCAATTCCAGAAAATTCTACATCATCTCTGATCAACAATATGTCATTCACATATACTTATTACAAAGGTTGTAGTGCTCGCACTCATTTTCTTGTAAATACAGGCTTCTCCAAAAGTCTGTATAAAACTGTATGATTTGATCAACTTATCAAAGCTTATATTCCAACTCCGAGATGCTTGCACCCTTTGTTAGCACCTTTAGGATCGACAAAACCTTCTGGTTGCATCATATACAACTCTTCTTTAATAAATCCATTAAGGAATGCATTTTTTGACATCCATTTGCCAGATTTCATAAAATGCGGCAATTGCTAACATGATTAGGACAGACTTAAACATCGATACGAGTGAGAAAATATCATCGTATTCAACACCTTGAACTTGTCAAAAACCTTTTCCGACAATTAAAGCTTTGTAGATAGTAACACTACCATCAGTGTCCATCTTCCTCTTGAAGATCCATTTATTCTCTATGGCTCGCTAATCATTAGGCAAGTCCACCAAAGTCCACACTTTGTTCTTACACATGGATCCCATCTCAGATTTCATGGCCTCAAGCCATTTCACGGAATATGGGCTCATCATCACTTCCTCATAGTTTGTAGGTTCGTCATGGTCTAGTAACATGACTTCCAGAACAGGATTACCATAACACTCTGGTGCGTAACGTACTATTTTTGACCTACGAGGTTCGACAGTAACTTGATCTGAAGTTTCATGATCATCATCATTAACTTCCTCACTAATTGGTGTAGGCATCACTGGAACTGATTTCTGTGATGAACCATTTCCAATTTAGGAGAAGGTACAACTACCTCATCAAGTTCTACTTTCCTCCCACTCACTTCTTTCGAGAGAAACTCCTTCTCTAGAAAGGATCCATTCTTAGCAACAAATATCTTGCCTTTGGATCTGTGATAGAAGGTGTACCAACAGTTTCTTTTGGGTATCCTATGAAGACGCACTTCTCCGAGTTGGGTTCGAGCTTATCAGGCTGAAATTTTCTCACATAAGCATCGCAACCCCAAACTTTAAGAAACGATAGCTTTGGTTTCTTGCCAAACCATAGTTCACACAGTGTTGTCTCAACGGATTTAGATGGTACCCTATTTAACGTGAATGCAGCTGTCTCTAATGCATAACCCCAAAACGATAGCGGTAAATCAGTAAGAGACATCATAGATCGCACCATATCTAATAAAGTACGGTTACGACGTTCGGACATACCATTACGCTGTGGTGTTCCAGGTGGCGTGAGTTGCGAAACTATTCCACATTGTTTCAAATGAAGACCAAACTATAACTCAAATATTCACCTCCACGATCAGATTGTATAAACTTTATTTTCTTGTTACAATGATTTTCCACTTCACTCTAAATTTTTTTGAACTTTTCAAATGTTTCAGACTTATGTTTCATTAAGTAGATATACCCATATCTGCTCAAATCATCTATGAAGGTAAGTAAATAACTATACTCGCAGCGAGCCTCAACACTCATCGGATCGCATACATCGGTATGTATTATTTCCAATAAGTCATTGGCTCGCTCCATTGTTTCGGAGAACGGAGTCTTAGTCCTCTTGCCCATGAGGCATGGTTCGCAAGCATCAGGTGATTCATAATCAAGTGATTCCAAAAGCCCATCAGCATGGAGTTTCTTCATGCGCTTTACACCAATATGACCTAAACGGTAGTGCCAAAAATATGTTGCACTATCATTATCAACTTTGCATCTTTTGGCATCAATATTATGAATATGTGTATCATTACGATCGAGATTCAATAAACCATTTACATTGGGTGTATGACCATAGAAGGTTTTATTCATGTAAACAGAATAACAATTATTCTTTGACTTAAATGAATAACCGTATTGCAATAAACATGATCCAATCATATTATACTCAACGCAAACACCAAATAACATTTATTCTAGGTTCAACACTAATCCTGAAGGTAAAGGGAGTGTGCGATGGTGATCTTTATCAACCTTGGAATCACTTCCAACACACATCGTCACCTCGCCCTTAACTAGTCTTTGTTCATTTTGTAACTCCTATTTCAAGTTAATAATCATAGAAACTAAACCAGTATCAAATACCCAGGGGCTACTATGAACACTAGTAAAGTACACATCAATAACATGTATATCATATATACTTTTGTTCACTTTGTCATCCTTCTTATCCGCCAAGTATTTGGGGCAGTTCCGCTTCCAGTGACCATTTCCTTTGCAGTAGAAGCACTCAGTTTCAGGCTTGGGTCTAGCTTTGGGATTCTTCATGGGAGTGGTAACTTGATTTCCATTCTTCTTGAAGTTCCCTTTCTTTCCCTTGCCCTTTTACTTGAAACTAGTGGTCTTGTCAACCATCAACACTTAATGCTTTTATTGATTTCTACCTTCACCGATTTCAGCATCACGAAGAGCTCGGGAATCGTTTTCGTCATCCCTTGCATATTATAGTTCATCAAAAAGTTCCAGTAACTTGGTGATAGTGACTAGAGAACTCTGTCAATCACTATCTTATCTAGAATATTAACTCCCACTTGATTCAAGTGATTGTAGTACTCAGACATTCTGAGCACATGCTCACTGGTTGAGCTATTCTCCTCCATCTTGTAGGCAAAATACTTGTCAGAGGTCTCATACCTCTCGACTCGGGCATGAGTCTGGAATACGAGTTTCAGCTCTTGGAACATCTTATATGCTCTGTGGTGTTCAAAACGTTTTTTAAGTCCCGATTCTAAGCCGTAAAGCATGGTGCACTAAACTATCAAGTAGTCATCATGCCGAGCTTGCCAAACATTCATAACGTCTGCATCGGCTCCTGCAATAGATCCATCACCTAGCGGTGCATCAAGGACATAATTCTTCTGTGTAGCAATGAGGATAATCCTCAGATCACGGAGCTAGTCCGCATCATTGCTACTAACATCTTTCAACATAGTTTTCTCTAGGAACATATCATAAATAAAACAGGGAAGCTACACGCGAGCAATTGATCTACAACATAGATATGCAAATACTATTAGGACTAAGTTCATGATAAATTAAAGTTCAATTAATCATATTACTTAAGAACTCCCACTTAGATAGACATCCCTCTAATCATCTAAGTGATCACGTGATCCATATCAACTAAACCATGTCCGATCATCACGTGAGATGGAGTAGTTTTCAATGGTGAACATCACTATGTTGATCATATCTACTATATGATTCACACTCGACCTTTTGGTCTCAGTGTTCCGAGGCCATATCAGCATATGCTAGGCTCGTCGAGTTTAACTCGAGTATTTCGCATGTGCAAAACTGTCTTGCACCCGTTGTATGTGAACGTAGAGCTTATCACACCCGATCAACACATGGTGTCTCGGCACGACGAACTGTAGCAACGGTGCATACTCAAGGAGAACACTTGTAACTTGAAATTTAGTGAGGGATCATCTTATAATGCTACCGTTGTACTAAGCAAAATAAGATGCATAAGGATAAACATCACATGCAATCAAAATATGTGACATGATATGGCCATCATCATCTTGTGCCTTTGATCTCCATCTCCAAAGTACTGTCATGATCTCCATCATCACCTGCATGACACCATGAACTCCATCATCTTGATCACTATCAATGTGTCGTCACATGGTCGTCTCGCCAACTATTGCTTTTGCAACTATTGTTATAGCATAGCGATAAAGTAAAGCAATTATATGGTGCTTGCATCTTATGCAATAAAGAGACAACCATAAGGCTTCTACCAATTGCCGATAACTTTAACAAAACATGATCATCTCACTATAAAAAAAGACATATCCGTGACATTTTGGGCCGAACGAAAAAAAATTCTGTCATACTTATGACACTTCTATGACAATAATTGTGACAAAACACGGTATCGTCATAGATGTGGTGGGGTCCTACTTCTATGACAAAAAATCATGACAGAAAATGGGCTTTTCATCCTGGGCGGGCCAGAGACGCAGCTGCATGACATTCTTTGGGATGTCTATGATGGAAAAAACCGTGGTAGAAGCGAGGGCGGGGAAAATATCGGGGTGTTCCCGGTTACAGTGGGTGGTTGAGGCTGAGCGATGCGTGTTTCTCTCATACACGCACGTGCGTGGGTGCGAGGCGTTGGGCTCTAACTGAACCCGAGCGATTGCACTGCAGGCTACGCGTTACTGAACCCGAGCGATCGATCGATGGGTGTTAACTGAACCCGATCAAGTGATTCCTTCGCTACTGCTGCTAACTGAAGCCGATCGATGTTGCCTCTGGATGAACAGTGAGCGTTGCTGGGGGGTTTGGATGAACAGTTCCCGGTGGGGGTGGATGAACAGGACCCCGTGGTGTTGCCTCTAGATGAACAGTGAGCGTTGCTGGGGGGTTTGGATGAACAGTTCCCGGTGGGGTTGGATGAACAGGACCCCTTGGTGTTGCCTCTAGATGAACAGGACCCCGATCGATCGAGCTGGTTGGGGCTGGATGAACAAGACCCCGTGGAGGTCTGGATGAATAGGACCACCCCATGGAGGGCAGGATGAACAGTAGACGGTGGAGGGTTGGATGAACAGTAGCCCGTGGAGGGATGGTTGAACAGGAGCCCGTGGAGAGGGCTAGTTGAACAGTAGCCGATGGAGTAGCGTGCGGTGGAGGCTGGATGAACAGGAGCCCGTGGATGAACGGTCGCGGGTGGAGGCTGGAGGAGATCGACGGTGGATGAACAGTAGCCCGTGGAGGCTGGAGGGGGTCGACGATGGAGATGAACAGTATCCCGTGGAGTCCCGTTTTGCGGTATGCCACACCCCTCCCGATGAATAGGACCCCCGTTTCGACCGTGGCGCTCCAACACAAGTCCGTTTCCTCCATTTTGCGGTACGCCACACCCCTCCTGATCAACAGAACCCCCGTTTCGACCGTAGGAGGCCTGTTTCCTCCATTTTGCGGTACGCCAGACCCCTCCCGATGAACAGGATCTCGTTTCGAACGTGGCCGGTCGAACACAAGGCCGTTTCCTCCGTTCTGCGGTACGCCAGGCCTCGTTTCCATCGGTTGTTCCGTCCAAGCCCTCCTGATGAACACGACGACACATTCCGTTCCAACCCAGCCGGTTGGCTCTCCATGAACACGACGACGACGATGTTTCTCCATTCCAACCGAGCAATGTACACGAGCCCTGGTCGTACGTATGCCCGAGTAGGCGTTTGAGACCCTGCCTGTATGAACGTACGTGGCCGTATTTTCTTTCTTGCACACTGGCCGTTGTACATACGTGTACATGCTATGTGCACGCCTCTACTACGACATGTGCACGCCTCTACATCGACCAGTATGTATGTACACGTTCACGACCAGAATGACAACGCTACATACGCTTCGACCAAGTGGGTCCCGACTGTCAGGCACTTCCTTGCATGTGAAGATGTAGCTGGTGGGTCCCAGCAGTCAGGGGGGAGAATCATTTTTTTCGGACGCACTTCCTTGCGTGCGAAGATGTAGCTGGTGGGTCCTAGCAGTCAGGGGGAAACTTTTTTTCGTGAAATATAGTGGCCTGTCCGGTGGGTCCCCGCTGTTAGGTGGAGGAATAATTATTTTGCGTGTAATAAGGAGGCACTTCCTTGCTGCGGCTGTGGACCCAGCCGTCAGCCTCTCCACGTACAGTCCACGTCTGATGGAAGCCGTTCCTTGACCACGTTGACCACGCCGCGCCGAGAGCACTAGGGCAGTGGACGATGGCGAGGCCTAGGAAGGGGACGACGCGGAGCCGGGGAAGACGCGGCAGTGAATGCCCACGCGTAGAGGAGTATGACGGTTCACTGGTTCGCTGCGGTGTGAGGCTGCTGTCGCCGCAGAATAACAGGGGGTGTGGGTGAGTAGATGGATGGCCTGGCCAGCGGTGGGAGTAGTAGGGGCGGTGAGGCCTTCGCCGCATCGCAGCCGGCCACGGAAGGCAGGAGCATGAGGCACGACCGGCGCTGGTTTGGGCGGCTGGAGCAAGAAGACCAGAGGTTGAAGAAGCACTAAGGCCGTTGGATGGACATCGTACGGTCACTGGAGCTAGAATCGTGCATATTGACTAAGTTAACAAAGCCCTCCGTCACCGTCAACTTAGTAGGCCCACAAGTTAGCCTGCCACTATACTAGGTCCCAGCTGGCAGGGGGAGTATTCATTTTTTTATGCGTAAAAAGGAGGCACTTCCTTGCGTGCGAAGATATAGCTGGTGGGTCCAAGCTGTCAGCGGCGGTAACGTTTTTTCGTGAAATACAGAGGCCCTTTCGGTGGGTTCTAGATGTCAGGTGGAGGAATCATTATTTTGCGCGTAATAAGGAGGCATTTCCTTGCGTGCGGCCATGGACCCAGCTGTCGGCCTCTCCACGTACAGTCCACTTCATATGCATGTCGGTCGTTCCATGTTGACCAGGCCACGCCGAGAGCACCAGGGTGGTGGACGACGGCGAGGCCTAGGAAGGGAACGACACGGAGGCAGGGAAGACTCGGCAGTTGTTTCACACGCAGAGGGGAGTACGATTGTACGAGGGTTTACTGGTTCATCTGCCATCGCCAGAGAATAACAGCAGGTGTGGGTGAGTAGAGGGATGGCTAGGACAGCGATGGGAGTACGGTGGGGCGGTGAGGCTGGCGCGGCAGCACAGTCGGCCGCGGGGAGGATGGAGCAGGCAGTCCCGCCGGTGCTTGTTTGAGAGGCTGGAGCAGGAAGAGCAGAGATTGAAGAAGCACGACGGCCGTTGGATGGAAATCCAATAGTCACTGCTTGTGCGTCAACCTTTTTTTTAGGAAAGCCTCAAATTTGTGGAAAACAGCATACAACCCATCTGCCATTATTTCTAATAATTTACAGCCCATTCACTAATTCTTAAGGTTTTTTTGGAGCCCATATTCTTTTTGTTAGCATTACAGCCCATATTGTGGCCACGGTTAAAAAATTATACGAAATTTTGCATATTTCGGTGCGGTCCGAACTATTTTTAATCCTGAAATTTCGAGTCACATTCAAACTGATTTTAAAAATAAATGTATATCAATATAAAATCCAACAAATTGTCCACGCATAAAAATCAATGAAATTTAAAATCTCGAAATGAAAAAAAGAAATTTGAAACTAATTGCCGGTTTGATGTGTTTTAAAAATGTACAACCCATTTCTCATTACTGATAGGCCATTTTCTTGGCCAGCCGAATGAAGCTCTCCTCGTCTTGAAAGATTTGCAGCCCAACAGGCCTGACAAAGCAACTTACATGGCAAATCACAAAAAGACTGGGTTGTGGCCGTGGACCCAGCTACGGCCGTGGACCGAGCTATCAGCCTCTCCATGTACAGTACTCTTCCGATGGAAGTTGGTCGTTGACCACATTGACCACGCCGCGCCGAGAGCACCAAGGCGGTGGACGACGGCGAGGCCTAGGAAGGGGACGATGCAGAGCCGGGGAAGATGCGGCAGTGGATGCCCACGCGGAGAGGAGTACGAGGGTTCACTGGTTCGGCTGCAGCATGAGGCTGCCGTTGCCGCAGAATAACAGGGGGTGTGGGTGAGTAGAGGGATGCCCTGACTAGCAGTGGGAGTAGTAGGGGGTGGTGAGGCCTCCGCGACATCACAGCCGGCCACGGGAGGCAGGAGCACGCGTCACAACCGGCACTTCTTTGGGCGTCTGGAGCAAGAAGACCAGAGGTTGAAGAAGCACTATGGCCGTTGGATGGACATTGTACGGTCACTGGAGCTAGAATCGTTCATATTGACTAAGTTGACAAAGCCCTCCGTCCCCATCAATTTAGTAGGCCCACAAGTCAGCCACCCACTATGGTGGGTCCCAGCTAGCAGGGGGTATTCATTTTTTGTGCGTAATAATAATGAGGCACTTCCTTGCGTGCGAAGATATAGTTGGTGGGTCTGACCTGTCAGCAGGGGGAACGTTTTTTCGCGAAATACAGAAGCCCTTCCCACGTACAGTCCACGTACAGTGCGTAATAAGGAGGAACTTTCCTTGCGTGCTACCATGGACCTCGTGGGTCCGAGCCGTCAGGCTCTCCACGTACAGTCCTCTTCCGATGACTCTCGTATGTTGACCACGCCGCGCCGAGCGCACCGAGGCGGTGGACGACGGCGAGGCCCCAAACTGGAACGACCCGGAGATGGGGAAGACGCAGCAGTGGAGTCGCAGACGGAGAGCAGTGGGAAACTTGACTGGTTCGGGTGCGGGGTGGGCCTACACTCGGCAGAGAATAACAGGAGGTGCAGAGTGGAGGGATGGCCTGGCCGTCGGGGGGTAGCGTTTCGCTGAGGAGCGCAAAACAACGCCGCTGGACGCCGGAGGCTGGAGCAGGCGGTCCCGGCAGCGCTGGGGGAAGAAGACGAGAGATTGAAGAAGAATGCCGGCCGTTGGATGTAAATCCAATGCCTCCTTAGGCTTCGACCTACTGGCCTACATGTCAGCCAGTCCATTTTTTTTAGTCCATTTGGTGGGTTGGGTGAAACAATGATGTAGTATCTATGCAGCCCGTTTATATATATGGTAGAATTTAAAGCCCATTTGCATTTTTCTCGAAATCCACGGACTTGCTAGGCTGGGTGAAAATATCATGTTGGCCTAGACGGAGAAATGTTATAAAAACATAAACACATGATTGCACATCTATTACTGCATTGGTCAGTAAAATCTTTGCAAGCTTATGTACGCAATCACTAGGAGTTAACTTGCTAGGTTATATATAAACAATTATTATTATTTTGTAAGAACTTTCAACTTACGAAATAAAATATCATTTAAATTTGATGAGTTAATAGTACGTGGGGTGTTATTATTTTTTAGGCTAGACGTGGGACAGTTGAGTTGGTTCTAGGGAAAAGTACTGGGAGAAAACTCAGTTTACATCGAAAAAGAAAGTGGAAGAAAATTCAGATATAGGATTAATGAAAACGAAAAATAAAGGAAGTGGGAAGGTCTATAAAATGGTTGGACGAATGACAGGTTTAACGGAAACTTATGTTGTTTCTAATATATATATATATACATACATAAACACTATTCTGATCACGGGATCAGAATAATATTCTGATCACAACCTGACCTGCCTCGCTAGTAGTACGTTGAACTTCCCTGTGAACTAGGTTGAACTTCCGCCAACATTGCCCAAATGGGGCTTGCGATATACCGTTGGAAAGCTATGGACACCAATATCATGACCCAACTTAAATTTTTGGCAAAATATAAGCAGTTTAAGAGCAGTTTTGAAAACCGTTTTTTCTTCGCACAAAAAACGTGAATCGTATTTTCAATCGCATTTCTAAATTGTTTATCGGAATGAGGCATATAATATGGCATTGGAAAGCTACTGCAAAACCGCTCCTTCCACATGTTGAAAAGTTTTCTCTAATTCCATATGGTTAAAGAGTAATTTGAAAAAACGTAAAATTCGTAAACCGAACAGCTGAGTTCCGTTTTTCGATGTCATTTCTAAATGCTAATCCAATGGAGGCATATGATACGGTGTTTGGAAAGCTTATGAAAATGCGCTACTTTTTCAATCTGAAAGTTTTTCTCTAAATTGAAATGGTTTAAGAAGTAATTTAGAAATGTCCAAAGTCATACCAAGTTCGTATTTTCGATGCTAATTATTTAACCGTGTGTCCGAATGCAGCAAATGATATTGGCGTTGGAAACTTGAAAGAAATGCAAAACTTTTTTTTGTATCTATTGTTTCTCAAATTCATTATGGTTTATGTCAGTTTGAAAATGGATAAAAACATATTTTTTCCATAATTTCTACAAACTTTAATTGGAATGGGCCAAATAATATACCGCTGAAAAGCTACGGAAAATTCGAATTTTTTCATGTTGATGGTTTTCTCTAAATCCTAGCCGTTTTCAAGTAATTTCGAAAACGGCGATGATGCATTTCTGCCTTATTCGCGAAATAGATTCTTCAAAAAATGCACCGGCGTGAAGAAACCTGAACTTCTCGACGCGTGTACCTGAACTTCACTCTGTTTTTCACGTGATTTTTTTTCCTCGTAGCTCTCCATCCTCTGATTGTAGCTCTCCATCCACTCACCAGAATTGAGCAAGTGATATACCGGTGCACAGCTGCCGTAAACACGCAACTTTCCCATGTTAATCGTTTTTTCATACTCGCGACGATTTTAAAAGTTTTTCATTTGAAATTCATTTTCTGTAGTAGTTGAACTTCCTGCCGTTTTCACGTTGAACTTCTATGACGTATTTTTGTTTGTAATTTTCTCATCCATTCGTTAGTGTTACACAAATGATATTCCTTTTGTACAACCTCCCTCACAATAATTTTTTTAACTTTCTCCGACCGAGGACTTGAACTTATAACAACAACAAAATTAGACATTGCCTTTCTATACTTTTATTCTCGCCTAAAATGCATTCCTTGCAGTACTTGAACTTCTCATTGTTTTCACTATGAACTTCTGTCACGTATTTTTGTTCAACCTCTCTCACAAGAATTTTTAAACTTTCTCGGGCCGATTACTTGGACATTTAGCAACAAAACTTTTAGCCCTTGCTTATTCATTCTTTTTTAATACAAAATGCACATGTTATAGTACGTGAACTTCTAGCAGTCATGAATCTGAACTTTTGAGATCATGACTTCCGCCTTCATCGCGAAAACATGGTCTCCGAAAATGCAATGCGTGAAGAGGTTGAACTTCTGGAGCCGTTCTGTTTTGAACTTCACTCTGTTTTTCATGTGTTGTTTTTTGCCCATAACTCACCAAGCACTTACCGTATTTTGAGTAAATGATATACCGATGGAAAGCTGTTGAAAACATGCAACTTTCCCGTGTTGATCATTTTTCATACTCGTGACGTTTCAAAGAATTTTTTCAATATATAAAAATGTTTTAATTAGTATACATGATACTTTTAAACAGTACATCGGAATTTAGCATATAATATTGCGTTGGAAAAGCTTATGAATAGGAGCAACTTTTTCATGTAGATATGTGTTACAAATTCGTTGCCGTTTGAGAGCAGTTTTAAAAATGGGAAAAATGTTATTGTTTTTTCCTCTCTTTTTTTAACATCTAACTGAAGGTCGGACGTCTCGTAATATAATTTTTGAACCATGTAGAGAGGAGCACGTGAACTTTTTGCAACAAACATTTTAGGCTTTTAGTTTTGTATTATTTTATTCTCATCGAAACGCATTCTGTATAGTACTTGAACTGCTCGTTGTTTTCATGTTGAACTTCGGCCACCTATTCTTCAAAAAAAATTGTTTTTAAATAAGCATCAAACATTTTTTTTCTGAATTGAACTTCATTTTCTTTCTTCTAGAAATGGGAAGCATTTGAGTTTTCTGTATACATCAAACTACTCGCTTATTTTAATTTGAACTTCTTCATTTTATTCTTTAGTAACAAGGAAAACTTGGTTTTTTTATAAATATTGAATTCCTCTATTTTTATAATTTGGACTTCTTGGTTTTTTAGTGATGGAAATATACTAGTTTTGTAATAAATATTGAACCACTCTCCTATTTTAAAATTTTAAATTTGAACTTCTTAATTTCATACTTTAGTAACGAGAAAAAATCTGAGTTTTTTATATACTTTGAACTTCTAAGTTTTTTTAAATTGAACTTCTTGGGTCTTATTCTTAGAAAAAATATATTTTTTAAATAAGCATTAAACATTTTTTTAAATTGAACATCATACTTTTAGTTTTCGTAGAAATGGAAAGAATTTGAGTTTCCCGTAAACATCAAACTACTCATTTTATTTTAATTTGAACTTCTTCAAATTTATACTTTAGTAACAAAAGAAAACCTATATTTTTTTATAAATATCGAACTTCTCTATTATTACAATTTCGACTTCTTGGTTTATTTGAAATATTTTATTTTTCCATTTTTTAAAAACCATAAAACAATGTTCTTTTTATAGAAAAACATCAAAGTCATGTGTTATGCTAATTTGAACTTCTTGTTATTCTTTAGATACAAAAAATTCTGTTTTTTTATAAACTTTGTCCTGCTATGTATCTTAAATTTGAACTTCTTGGTTTAGTTTCACAGACGGAAAAATTGTCTACTATTTTTTCTTTTAAGTTATAGGCTTTTGGGGTTTCGTGAACTTCTAGAGTTTAATTTTGTGCAAAGTTACAGACACACATAATAGAACAAACACCCACACACTGATGCTCACATGTTGTAATTTTGTTTTGAAGTGATTTTTCTAGACTTAAATTTTGTTTGTGCTCTTTTAAATTTATTTGTCACTTCAAGTTCTAAAAAATCGCAAATCTCCCATGTTTTTCCTTCCACGTTTAAGTAGTTTGAACATTGCTGAGATACACATAACTCATTTGACCTTCTCAAACACAACAGTTTGACCTTCACAAATAAAAATTTAAGCATAGTAATACAAGAAAAATAGAGCATTCTATGTATCCACTTTTTGAAATGGCAACATGGTGCAGGTGCTAGTCGGCGCGTTGTGCAGTGGGCATCGGTCGGTGGTAGTAGCAGAAGGTAGGTCGTCTGCTTTTCAGATAGATGTTCTTGAATTGGTTTCGAAGAGGAGCAGCAACTTTTTGTTGCACTGCAGATTCAAACGCTCAAAGGATGTCCCCTCCTGAAGAATGAATGGAACGAGCGAGATGAGTGAGTCTGAATATATAAAGGCCATGTTTTTATTTGGAATCTCTGGTACTACTGAGAATACAAATTGAAATAGTAGACAAGAGTGGAGCTTAGTTTGCAAGAACATGAAAATGAGAGAAGGAAGAAAGTTGATGCCTGGGAAGGTCGGATTCGACCGTCGCTGCAGTCCACGCACGAGCACAAGTCCTGAAGAGAGTTCAAAGAAAGACATGGAGGTTCAATGCTTGCATGACGGTAGAGTGGCTCACATGCCTGCATTATTTCATCGAATTTAACTTTTCCATCAAATTTTCTGAATCCGCAGACACACATGCCCGCATTATTTCCATTTTTGTGTGCTACCCATATAGTGCTTGCTCCACAGCCCCTGCTGTTCAGGAATAGTTGTAGCTCCAGAATAGTTGGTTGATTTGTCGATTCAGTTATTCATCAAACAACTTAAGTAGTTAGATGAAGATGGGAATAGGTGTCGTGAACACCAAAAGAAAACTTCTCTAAAGGACAAAAAAACACACAAGAACAACCGCACATTAGGATTCTGAATGCTCCTCTGTTTGTAGAAGAAAGGAAGTTCAGAATTTATTAAAATACTATGATTCTGAAGTCCAGCACCGGAGGGAATGGAAGGTCGCACCGGAGGGGACGGAAGGCCACATCGGAGCGGAGGGAAGGTCAGATCCGCGCGCAGAGGGGCATCGTGCTGGTGGGCGGCGGTGGGCTGGGGTCTTGGTAGTGGTGGGCGGCGGCGCCGCCGGATCGAGGCCGTGCCTGGGCGGTGACGGTGGCGCATAGTGGAGGAGGGAGAAGGAGGCGGCCGCCGCGGAAAAGGTAGGGCTCTCGCTGGAAAGAGGCTATTGGTCGGACTCTCGCTGGAAAGAGGCCAGATCAATGGCGGGCCAGGAGGAGGCAGGGGTGGCGGCGCCAGGAGGAGGCGTGGGCGGTGCGTCAGGGGGAGGAGGGGCGGAGGCGCGCCCGGAGAAGGTGGGGCGGGTGGTGGCGCGCCAGGAGAAGGCGGTCGGTGGTGCTAGGAGAAGGCGGGGGCGGCAGCGCGCCTGAAGGAGGCGGGGCAGGCGGCGGCGGTGGATCGGGAGGATGTGGTGGGCAGCAGGTGGATCGGGATTAAATCCATCTTGGCTAGCCATGTCATACAATCAAAGAACTTGGCGAATGCTCTTGACCGTCACAACATCTGTAGTTGGGTATTCCTGTTTGCACAGCACAAACAAGAAGAGCATGATTTCACTTTAATAGTGGCCTCCTTGAACTCAACCTGCAGCTCCACTCGGATGAGGCCTTCCTGGAGTTCCATGATTCAATTCATGGGCCTTTTTCTGCAGTTCACCTGAAATGAAGCAAAGATTGCATCATTCAGCTAGTAAGAAGTACTTGCTCTGGTGAGCTAGCAGGTTCTTCTTTAGTAGTTGCACTAAAATTGAGGAACATTAAGGTTGGTTGTCCGGCTCATGTAAGGTGCAACTATAATTTTCTTATCCTTTTGTGCAGTTCCACAAAAATAAAGTGCCATTGTGGTGACAGTGACGGCTCAGCTTGCAAAGGCTAATAAAATGTTGCACGAGATTACCAGCAGAACTTGATGGAGATTTTGGAAACTCCAATCACCATTTTGTGCAGTTCCTCCAAAATTGAGAGATGTTGCCCACGTGACATTTTAGTTGAACTACACAAGACACTCATTCCAAAAAAAGTGTTTTGTGCAGTTCACCAAAAGGTCACAATAGCAACAAGGTGAAATGGATATCCCTATCTGCACAAAAAGATAGAAAGTAAACAGTTGTTGGTCAATAAAAATATACAAAACATATACGAAATGAAAAGAAGCATCTTAATTATGTTCATGGCAATCACGCAAGGACAGTAGAAATTTTAAAACGTCAGCAATGCTTCATGTTAACAGAAGCATTACGATCAACAATGAGATTCCTCAAATATGGGATTACTTTAATGGTGGCATTGCTTGTTTACCAGATATAGTAAATCAACAGCAGCTAAAGAGTTGGTTTAAGGGCATGGGACCATGGGGACACCGGGACACTCAGCAGCGTAAAGGGGCAACTTACTTATCATACTGGGGAAAACAGCAGGAGTGCCATTTGTAACACAGTTTAATTGCATCTTATCACTGGAGGCATTAGATTAACAATAACACTAGTTAGACATGTCCCTAAGGTAACAGTGTGATCGCTTCATTTTACATGTGCCCTTACATTAACAACAAAAAAAGGTTGGTATAAGGACATGCGACAGTGGACGCATCAGCACAATGTACCTACAAGGAGGCATAAAGTGGTGATGCCGAATTTGTTCATGCTATGTGAGGGCAGCAAATCTAATCGTGGAGACCTTTTACTATGTGAGGGCAGCAAACCTAATCCTGGAGACCTTGTACTATGTGAGGGCAGCAAATCTAATCCTGGAGACCTTTTACTATGTGAGGGTAGCAAATCTAATCCTGGAGACCTTTTACTATGTGAGGGCAGCAAATCTAATCCTGAGACCTTTTACTATGTGAGGGCAGCAATTCTAATCCTGGAGACCTTTTACTATGTGAGGGGAAAAAATCTAATCCTGGACATACTCTATTGACTTGTCCACTAGCCGCCACTTTCTATCCTTTTTTCAACCAATAAGAGATCTGTTCCTTATCCAGTTTTTACTATGTTTTCCCATTATTTCCCTTTTCAACCAAGAGACCGGTTGGGTATCCAGTCTCTACTACTTTCACCATATTATTTCCTCTTTGAATCAAGTCCTAGATTCATGCTACAACTTTCCCCCCTTTCTTCGTTGTTTTAATAAAGCCCTAGATTCGAATGCATGAAGTAGCTTTACCTCTAATAATACTAAAAATTTAGGTGGCTTTGGAAGAGCTGATGGGAGTAGAAAAAGATGCACATGCAGACACGTGGGGAGCTGGGGCAATTGAGCAAGGCCACTTTCGAAGAACTTATACCTGTGGGTCGTCGGGATGTCGGCGGCGGCAGGTCGGATCTGCGCACAATACGGCAGGGAGGAAGAAGGGTCAGAGGACCTCCCGAGCCGGTGCTGTGTCGGAGAGAACAGCACGGGCAGAGGATCGGGACCCTCCGGCAGCTGTGGGTTTCCTCCCTCACCGGCGATGATCGCGTGAACGATGCACCTAGTCCTCTACACACACCAGCCGAAGGGATCCGGCCGGATCGGTGACCAGCGGTGAGCAGATAGAAAATGTCGCTACTGCTGTCTTGTTTATATCTGGAGAGGATGAGAGAATGAAGAGAGAAACCCTAGTAAATCAAGCGCTCAGGCCCCTGCGTACATATATAGTGGAGTGATTATCTTTTTCTCTCCACAACAAGCATTTCAATTTGTGTACGTGGCATTAAAGAAAAGAAACTCTCTATTTAAGGTGACTACATGTACGACTCCTACTTACTACTACTACTAGTAGTATTGTTCACTTGTGCTCCCCGGCCCTCCATTCATTGAACAACCCCACGGGTGAATAAACATACAGTATTACTCCCTCTGTTCCTAAATATAAGTCTTTGTAGAGATTCTACTATGGACCACATACGGATGTATATATATGCATTTTAGAGTCTAGATTCACTCATTTTGCTCTGTATGTAGTCCATAGTGAAATCTCTACAAAGACTTATATTTAGGAACGGAGGGAGTAGTATTTATATAGAACAAACAAGCTCGAACTAATTTCACATAGTTAAAATTTGAGGGCGGGGCTTTTCCCGGGCAGTACATGCGGCAGTTTTCGCGTAGGCGGTTTGACAGAGAGGCAAGGAGAGTGAGGGAGTAGAGGATTCAACATACTTAATGCTGGAAGGTCGGGCTGTGCGATTTGACAACGCGTTACTGTTTGGATCCATGTGTTAGAGTTAGTTTGGGTTAGTTTGTACTCAACTAACCCAAAAATATCCAAACAGGAGGGTTAGTTTGGGTTACTGTTTGGATCCGTGTGTTAGAGTTAGTTTGGGTTAGTTTGAACTCAACTAACCCAAAAAATCTAACCCACCCTAGAGGTGCTTATTTGGGTTAGTTCTTCTCGGGACACTAAAAAACACATTTTTCTCTCGCTCTCCCCGCAGCAGATCCCTCCCCACTTCCTCGAAGCTTCTCGTCCTATCCCTCCCTCCCTCTCGCACCGCCCATGAAGGCACCTTGCCGTATTTGCGCTCCATCTAACCCTATCATCCAAACACCTCTTTCACTAGAGTTACTTCAGGGTTAGTTCAGGATTAGAATCTAACTCTAACCTTTAACTAAGTTAGAGTATCCAAACAAGGCCAGGCGGTACGACCAGGGTGATGCCCCCTTCCGTTCCGCACTCTAATCTGGTGCATGACACGTATTACGTCGACCCGGATGCTGCTGGCTGTCCCACAGGTCGATGAAGTAGTACGTAGTAGTAAGAAGAAGCAAAGAATCATGCGGTATAAGTCTTTCTAGAGATGCATGCCAACAAGTGACTAGACTACACCGCGTGTAGTATCTCAAATCTCCCTTCCGGTTTATAGGGCTCAAATCTCATCAACCAAGGCATTTTGCGATTGGAGGAATGTATCTCGTACTTTACAAAACTACCCTAATTAAACTCATGCATTAATTACGTAGTTATCTTGTTTTCCTCTCCGCCTTGGTCGCGGTGCACAATATTGACCACTCCTATATGACTAGCCGCTCTATCTACATGCGGGAGCATCCGGGCCCGCCTGCCATCCACCAAATCACAGCGAGGTGCTACAGTCGAAACTCACCGGTCACCCTGGTGTGGCCGTCATGACCCGCCATATCACAAACCCACACCTTTACCAACAGTGGTAAAGTGGCCTCGAAGTTGGACTGGACGAAGCAACCATCATTTCACTGGAATGCTCGTTAAAGCTCTTTCTCCCCTTTCTTGAAGAAAACCTCACTCCAGGCTACTCACTTCTGCCATTTTTATTCTGTACCGACGAAGGAAAGGTGGGTGAATTAGTGATGCTGCTATATTTTCATTCCAAGAATCTTCCTTTTGTGAAGCACCGACCGATTCTCACAGCCTATTCTTTTCCCGTTTTCATTGTGATTGTGGTTTCCTTTCTATTGCTTTTTTGTTTGTCAGTTCATTGATGGATCCTGGAGCACTAGGCAAAGAGTTGCCAGCGGACAACCCACTAGAGACAGCAATCTCCAGCAAGCGAGCACCAACCAACGAGTTGACCATGTTGGCGAGCCAACCCATGGAGACGAAGAACTCCAAGAAACAAGCACTGGCCAAAGAGTTGACGGCGTTGGCGGACGAACTCCTCAAATAAAGTTGGAAGAACAGCAAGGGCCCCACCGTGCCTACCCTAGAAACTCTGATGGCCACCTATGCGAGGCTCAAGGCCGATTTTGAGGAGATGGTCGCTGTTGAGAAGCAGTATTCCCCTGGCAAGGTGATGGCCCCCATCGAGGACGAGGAGATGGCGAGGGATGGGATCCTCCGGTGAGCTGCACAAGGTAAAAGATAATGGCTTATTACCGAAAGTTGTGGTTTTTGATTATTTGCAATGTGCTTGCTAATATGTTAGGGTTGTGCAGGTGCCGGTGGATGTCCTTGATGATTTCGATGTCGCGGCCCGTCCTGTGGACAACGCCCCAGAGATCGTTTTCGATGTCGTGGTCCGTCCTATTGGCATCGCCCCGGAGATCGATTCCAATGTCGTTGTCCATCCTGTGGACATCGCCCCAGAGATCGATTTCGATGTCAAGGTCAGTCCTGTGGACATCGCCCCAGATAACGATTCCCATGCCGCTGTCCGTGCTGTGGTCATTACCCGAAAGATCAACGACAAGAAATAGTTGGTGGCGCTAATCCTTCAGGGTAGTTTGCATTGCCCTGAGTTTAATTACCAGAACAATGCGTGTTATCAAACCATCTTAGGGCTAGTGCACTGTCTTGTGTGGGTGGTACTTGCTACTTTTGTTTGATAGTGAATCATGCGAACCCTCTCCGAGTTATGGAAACAGATGTATCCTCACCAGCTTTTGATGTAATATATGGCATGCTTAGATGTAAGTTTGAACTGTTTATCATATCAGTAGGGCTTATTTGATGATTCTTGGTGTTAGTAGGCTAGCTACTGTGCAAGCTATAGTACTTGCAAAACACTCACCGAAGAGAAATGTTGGGGCTGATGAGCACGTGGTACGCTTATACAGATCCGTCGTCGATCGGCCAATAGCCCAAGCTCCTAAAATTGTAGGCTTAGTGATCGATCAGACAATAATCGACACGGATACATTCAGGCCTCATTTGGTTCATAGGGTAGGAAAATCATAGCAAAAGTACATATACGTACAACACAAAATCATAGCAGTACAGAGACGTCCCTCCGTTCCAAAATAGATGAGTCAACTTTGTACTACTAACTTTGAAACGAAGGGAGTACAAATCCTAGGCGGGCTAGTTTGGCCTAGTGGGTTTTAGTGATATGACGTGGTACAGTTCCGTCTAGTCTTCGCGTGTGGTAGCAGTACTGCGGGTAGAGTAAATTTCATGAAGAAGCGGAATTCAACGAAGTCATGATGGTTCCTTCGTCCGACTAACTTTGTGCATGGCAGGTGGACCAGGATAATTTTGTGCATGGCAAGTGGACCAGGATGGTCGACGTCCCACATGTCGGCGAATGAAAGTATTCTTTCCGATATAGTGGACGAGCAACGAGTATTCATTGTTTATTTTTGATGAAACCTATTGTCTCCACTGTTACGACGGAGGAGTGTGAAACATGGCAGCCCAGTGAACTTGGCATGTGCACCACTCCCTCCTTCCTCATGTAATAGTACCATAGTGTTGACTATAAGGTTACAACTTTTTCTCACTCTCTCTCTATCTATTTCCTCTCAAATGTTTTTTACCTTTCTTTTTTTAGACACAATTGTTTTTTATGCCTCTTTTTTAGAATTAGGTTTTTTATACCTAGGAGCATGTGTAGAGACGGGCTCCTGCAGATCCCACTCCTTGACTTTGTCAATGCCTCTCTCTCCTCCACATAAGCGGGCTTGTCGAGAAGACAAGAGATGATCTCTTAGCACAATATGTTTCACCATGTCATTAGGAATAACTAGTTATTGAAGATAAGGCTAAGAGATGATCCATTGTACACATGTTTTTTTGTCATCTCTAAATTACATGCAAGACTTATGATAAGACTATCTTATCAACCATTGTACATGACCTTTATAGCCCAGAATTTTACTGGTACTACTAGCTATGAATGCGGGCAGCTGGACTCTGGGGGGGGGGGGGGGGGGGGGGGGGGGGGGGGGGGGGGAGGGGTTCTGGTGGGCCAGGGCAGTAAGAAGTGGGCTTGGAAGCGGTGCGGACTCCCGCATGGCCCACCTCACATTATCACCACATATTTCTTGGAGTCCGTGCATGGCGGGCGGGCGATCTCTTCTCCCTCCCCCGTCTCTCTCCTCTCAGCCGACGCCCGCTGAGCAATTAGATTTCGGCTATCGACGGTTTATTCAATTGTAGTCCCACATGTCAGTGAAAATGCAACACAACGCATGTCCCCTCTGGTGAGCGGCGTGCGAGCCGGACTGTCGGGGGTGCGATGTGAACACGAAGCGTGCGAGTTGTAAGTGTGCCGCCTTTTCCTTTTGAACTTGCAGAGCGTAACATTTTCGTGCGATCGATTGATAGAAATCCAAAACAAAATGATGAGGGCGGTGCTTTCCCGCGTGTTAGGCGGGCTAGTTTGAGCGATATGACGTGCTACAGTGCCGTCCACTTGCTCCATTTTTATGTAAGCAAGAGTATACACTCTTACATGGGAGGAGTGCGAAACACGGCGGATCTGATTTTGATCGAGGGATAACTGTTCCCTGTGAAATAATGGAGCACTGTTAGCGATTATAGCATGATAGTTAGGGCATCTCCAGCGCTAGCCCTCAAATTTACACCGGCATCTGTCCGAGGACACTGATGGATGACATCCAATGTTGCCTGCATACCTTTCAACAACTATATGAACTAACCAGACGAAATTCGTGCAAACAAAGCAAATTTCAAATTGACCGGATGAAATTCATTACATTTCGAGAACTTTTCCTATAAACTGGACGAAATTCATTACATATTTCGCACAAACCGTACTAAAACCTACTGTAAACCTAATCTAAACGATCGTCGGGCCCCGACCACCATGTCCGGCCATGAACCCAAGAAATTAGGCCATTGCCGTTGCCTCCTCCTTATCTGCCTCGATAACCTCCTCCTCCGGAGCACAGGTTATGAAGATTTCCGCCTCCACGTCGCCGTCAAGCGGCTAATCGGCTGCTGATTTTTATCCCACCAAGCTTGGCGTCGACTGAGTGGAGGAGCGGTGGCCTTCCTGGGACCAGAGCGGTGGTGACCTACCGTGTACTACTCTTCCTCGCTGTCGGCTGCGCCCGCGCATGCGTGCCGGCTTTGTGGTCGTGGCGGCGGAGGGCGGCCGGGGGGGAGCCGGCGATCTCCTTCGTCTACTCCTGCGAGAGTATGTCCAAGAGAGCTTTGCAGCGTGCCCGGAGCGGAGCCACCGATGTCCTTCGTCTGCTCCTACGATAGTACGTCCAAGAGAGCTTTGGAGTGCCCGGAGGCCATGGTTGGAGTGGTGACAACAGAAGGAAGGGACCGGAGGAGAATGAGTGTGGGTCTTTGGCTATGGCTTGGAGCTGGGGCTCAAGTTAATATAGTGGGCGAATGGCAATGAGCCGCGGCAGACGGATGGACAGCTGGCACCGGAGTAGGTTCGTCGGTAGCTGTGGTGTGATCAACGTGGAGCAGTCGCTTGCACCGGGATGCCGCGCGGGTGGCGCTCTCTCGGCCGTCGCGCTGCTGCAATGCCAGTGCCAGTGAGAGGTCGCGTCGGGCGTGAATGCGGACGCTGCTTCAGTGACTTAACCGTTGGTGCATTGTCTCACTGACATGTGTGCCCAACGGGCATCGGGCCCGCATGTCAGTGACACACCAACTGAAGCGTATGAAGCGTATGCGGCACGTATTGGCAACCAGGCGTCCATGCAACCGCTCTTGTCGCCAGCTAGCATTTGACGACCACCATTAGACACCACACAACCATACATAACTTACAAATAATGGACGAATCGATTAGACACACACTCGTGCAGTGGCACTATGATCGGTTGCTCACGATAGTACATACTCCGCACCATAGTACCCTCTCTAGCTAGGTTGTTTTATAGATTGTCGTTGTGATGGACGATATACATGAGCAAGGCGCCGACTCACGAGTATGACCGTTGGTGTTGAGCCAGGTGAATACATGCTCGGTGTTCGCGGAGGCCTCCAGCAAACGTTTAAGCAATAATGTCACATACGCATAATTTTGGTTTTTATTTCTTTCTCCACTGATAGGTAGGCCCGCATAGATAGGTAGATAAAGAACACGAGCTGATGAGGCGCATGCGGACTGTTTGACTGGTCAACCAGAAAAATACGGAGCTATACGCTGAGCCAGTGACCTTATAATCACCATATCTCGTATACAATGATCAAAGTGAGCTATCAAGACAAGTTCAATGACCGCCAATGCATTTTACTCGGTAATAAATGACCAGGATTGAAGGGGAATCCAAATTTCCTTCGTCTTCTGTCCTTGAGCTCTTGACAAACCAATGCACTTTACGGTTGTCCGGCCACTCCACCCCAGAGCTATCACCAAGCGTCGTTCATGCCACCGCGCCGCACACTAACCGGTAAGGAAGCGATGGCATCCCGCCGCGCCGAGTTCCTCGCCGCCCACGACCGCACACAGAATGGTAGGCAAGCGGTGGCATCCCACAGTGCCGAGTTCGTCGCCGCTCTCGACCTCACACCTATGTGGGCAGAATTTGAAGCTGCCAAGGCCGAATGGGCGGTAGAGCAAGAGGCGGCCAAAGCCGCACAAAGGGAGCGGAAAAGTCAGAAAGCACTCAAGAAAAGAGAGGCCCACCGCCGCAAGAAAGAAGAGGACGCACGCGCTACTGCGGAGAGGTCGGCGGAGATCCAAGCATGGTGGGGTGTTGCAGACAAAGCCGGGAAGGAGAACGACGGCGTCTGGCCAGCATGTGAGAAGTGGTAGTACTAGTAGTTAGTGTGTGTGTGTGTGTGTCGGTGTCGCCCATACGTTTTTTTAATTAATTACGAGCATGTAACAGTACTACTAGTTACTACTGTAGTTTTTAGAGAAAATTACCAGTACATAACCTAGACTCGATGGAAAAATTCCTATCCTATGCATCAAATGGCATCTCTTTCTCTACAGGAATTGAGATGCATGTCATCTCACTTCCTAAGATTTTCATATTCCTATAAAATTCCTATCCTATGAACCAAAGGAGGCCTCTGCTGGAGTAACTACTATAGCTAGTATTGCTGGTACAGTAGTTTTCTTCAAGAAGCGGAATTCAACCAAGTCATGATGGTTCCTTCATCCGAGCAACTTCACAGTGGGTAAGGTTGGGCCTGTGATTTGACGGCTCATTAGTAATTACTATGGCGCGACGACCGGGGTGACTCTCCCTTGGAGTTCTGCGGGCATGGCAAGTGGACCAGGATGGTCGACGTCCCACATGTCGGCGAGCGGAAGTATTCTTTCCGATATCGAGGAGCAAGGAAACCGCGTGCTATAGTATCACTGGTGATTTATATTTATTTTTTATTTCTAATGCATGCTAGCGTTTCAACTTTTACGACGAAGGAGTGCCAAACACACGGCACGTGCTGGATGTCGCACACGTCAGCGAAAGGAGTGGGACATGAACAGCGTGGTAGAGCGTCTCCACTTCTGGGTCAGAGACCACACGTAGTAGTACTACTATACTAGTGGTATGAACGATACAAAGTGTGACCCGGAGAGAAAGACACGTCTAGTTGGAAGGTCTCGGGGCATACACATAAACAAATATAAAACCTAATATGTGCCTCCAATTAATATAGTAGTAGTAGTAGAGTACTTAGTCACGTACTCCATAACATCGCCGGGCATTGCACGTACAACATTTAGTGGTAGTAAGAGACAAATGCCTATATGCCACGCATGTTCATACTATTTGTGCCTTTCTACTTCACTTACTGCGCTACATTACACAGGTTCGCACGTCCACTCCTGGGTACATGTCCGTCTCGTAGTTCCTGTCCCACGTGTTCTTCATATAGATGGAACGATCCTTGCATGACACGTGCACCTTGATGCTAGATGTGTCACGTGTTGGCAAAAGGATGAACAAAGCTCACGTAAAAAAATAGAGTGGAAGAACATAGATTCCCGACGACCGAGAAGGAGCAACGAACCTCGGGGTGGAGCGTCTGCACTCATAATATTTTATATTATTTAGCGATATAAAATCAACCAATCATCTCCACAGTGGACTGGAAGAGTACGAAACACGGCATCCCAGTGTAGTTACATCATACTAGTACTACATGGCTAACCCACGCTATCACCATATTTATTGGCTTCCGTGCGACGCCTATCTCTAGTAATCCAGCAGCATGTATCGCTTCTCCCTCCTCGTCTCTCTCAAAGTGCGGCGGGCTGGCGTTTTTGCCGTCTATTGAGGTCGGTTAACTCATCACATGTTAGCGACATGCCAAGAGCATTTTAAAAAAAATCCTTTCACGTTCCATTTTCAAAAAGAAAAAATCATTTCACGTACGAATTTGACTGTATGCTTTGAGCAACTTGCATGTCCTATACTGCTCCTGTTTGGATACTCTAACTTAGCTAGAGGTTAGACTAACTCATGACTAACCCTGAACTTACTGTAGCCAAAGAGGTGTTTGGGTGACAGGGTTAGATTGACAATAAATGCACTTGATGGAGAGACAGAAGTGATTTTTCAGTGATCCCAATGAGAACTATCTCCAGTTAGCACCTCTTGGGTGGGATATTTTTTTTTGGTGGGTTCGGTGCAACTTGCTCCAACTTAAACCCTCATGCTTGGATACTTTAGGCCTATTTGAGCCCCAACTAGCTCAAACTAAATCTAACCCATGGATCCAAATAGGGCCTATGGCCAGCCTCGAGCGGAGTAGTCGGTGCACCGGGAAGCGGTGCTCTCTCGGCCGTCGCGCCACTTCAAAGCCGGCGCCAGTGAGAGGTCGCCTCCGCTTTGGCCGGGCATTAATGCGGCACTGACGCTCCAGGGCGATGCTGACCATTTCACGCGGGAAGTGCGCGCTGGCAAGGGGTATAGGTTTTGAACCGTTTCATGTGTAGTACTGGTAGTTTGCAAAACTACTCAATTATTGCACTCAGTTTCCTAAGAAATTGTGGTAAAAACGTTACTCCACAGCCCGCTTCCCTTCTCCTTCCTCTTCCACCGCCCGTGCACGTCCGCGGGAAGCGACGGTGAACCCTTATATAGGAGTGCTAGGACAAAAAGCTGCATGCATGACCACTAAAATTTCCAGATTAAATAGCCGCTCCGGCGGGAGTATGGCGTATGTTGTTACCTTCGGCCGGGCCATGGCTACCGGGCGACGGCGACTAGAGAAGAGGCGGCGGGAGGGGAATGAATGCAGATACTATTTGGGTTTGCCGTCCGGCTTAAATAAATGCACAGCATCACATGTACCTGCGGGTGCACAAATTGTAACATATGTGTCTGCTTAAGTGGGTGTCACGTAACTGGTGTCTGTGTGTGTGATTCTAAGAGACAGAGTGCGTGTGTGCGACTCTACTCTTCGGGAATGTACTCAACCTTTTGCATCGGGATATAAGTATAATGGTATTTACTTTAGCTAGTGATTTACGTGGCCATGTTAACGTGGTTGTGTAAAAAAATGTCACTTCCTGCTCGTGATTTGCGTTATATAATTACAAGCAAGATGCTCGTGCATTGCATGGAACATCAATATGAATTTTTTTTTACAAAACACATGTTGTGATTTACCCATGCAGGAGTAATCCCATGTGTAAAAACTAATGATATTTCGAGAATTTTATCGGAAAACTGGTATCTCGAGAATGTCATCGAAAAAATGAAAGATGAGAGATAAGGTGAGGAAGAGTGGAGTGTGGTGGTGACTGGTGGTCAGAATGGGCGGAGGCATGGGGATGGACGGCGCCGGCAGGCGACAGCGGCCACCATGCTAGATTGTTCCGGAGACTTTCTTTTTTAATTGCTCAGCAATGAGGTGTGGGGATAAGGATGTGGAGAGAGGTGCGGCTATCTTTTGTAAAATTATCATAGTTTGCTTTCTATCCGTCAGATATAGATCAGACGGTCTATATTACAAGATGGCAGGCACACCATCATCGCCAACTCGGTTTTTTATAAGGGTATAGATGATAAGTTTGCTAACTACTAAAGTAAAGTGGAATTTGTCCATGTTATACAAGTAAATTAAGGTTATTGTTTATCATACGGGTAAGGGTGGATGAAGGGTGGTAGGAACAAATGCTCCGCCTAGAGCGTGTGTGTGAGAGAGAGATGGAGTCTTTGTGTGTGTGTGAGAGAGAGAGAGAGATGGAGGCTTAGTGTGTGTGTGTGTGCGTGTGTGTGATGGAGTCTTACTATGTGTGTGTGGGTGGGTGGGTGGGTGGGTGCGTGCGTGTGTGTGGGGGGTGGGGGGGGGGTGGGTGTTTGTGTGTGTGTTGCGGGGTCCTCGGTGGCAGATGTAATTTAAGTTTGCATGGCTTCATCATAGAGAGGTGATGTGTATGGCAGAGGCCACCAACGATGGGGTGCGAGAGAGAAAATGCCCGTAGAGAGGGAAGAGAAGGTGTGTGCGCGTGAGAGTAGTCGACATCGAGAGAACGTGTTTGTTCGAGAGACACCGAGGAAGACTACTATATATCGATGGTGCATGTAGGCGGGAATTAAATGAAGGGATGGTCTTATTGGTTTCGGGGATATAGGGGAAGAGTGAGAGCGGGTAGCTACAAGGAGATTGTTAAGTGTGAGTGTGTGTTTTACCCATCCAGACGGAAGTTATGAGCACACAAGAAGAGAACGATTCGATGTGGTGTTAGGGTTGAGGGTAATTAACTACGTATGGAGACATAGAGACCTTCAACGTGCATGTGTGAGAGGTATACATGTATACGTGGGATGTGTGTGTGTGTGTGGGCGCGCGCGCATGATCGAGATAAAAAAGAAGACATAAGTCATAAGCTAAGATCAACGACATGGGAGAGATGGATCGGTATGACAATATGCATGCATGCGGGAATGCAGGGAAGAAGGCCCGACAGTTGAGCATGTGTTTTTGTCTTTAAGAGATAGTGGCGTGGGATGGAGCATGCATCTGTGACGAGTAGAGGGAGTGAGGCACAATGATTGTGCAAAAGAGACCAACCTATAAATGAAAGAAGGTTGATGGAGAAACAGATAAATATAAAGATAAAGATGCTAGCTAGTGTGCGTTAGAGATAGGAGTCGAGTGGATCAGAAGGCTGAGTTATGGGTGTGGGTGTGAGAGAGATGAAGAAAGGGTGCATGTGACTCACATACAAACAAATATCGGAGAGAAATGAGATCCCGAGAGACGGAGTTTTGTGTCTGTGAGAGAGTAAGATATTTCAAAACGAGAGTGATAGCTAGAGAAACATATGAGGGAACGCAAGATATCTCTAGGGAGAGAGAGTGTGTGTGTGAGCGACATACAAGAGAATAGTGGAGAAATATGAGACCCTGGGAGACAGAGTTTGTGTTTGTGTGTGAGAAAGAGATATTTAAGAGGAAGAGTCGTAGGTTCTCATACCTAAGGAGCGAAAGACATCTCTGTATGAGGGGTGTGCGAGTGGCACACAGGGGAATAGTAGAGAGAAATGAGACCCCGGAAGACAAGGTTGTGTGTTTGTGTGAGAGAAAGAGATTCCACATGGAGAATCATAGTTAGAGACACATAGTAGGGAGCGAGATATACTTAGAGAGAGATAGAGTGATGAAGGTCGAGGGAGAGAGTACCGTTAGTGTGTTACGAAGATAAAAGATCATTGTCTACATACAGGTAGCACGAGAGATACCCGAGAGACGATGAACGCGTATAGGTCTAGAGAGATAGTCCTATATAAGCATGAGTGATAGTTATATGAGACAAATATCTGGATTAAATGGGATTCAAATATTTAAACTGGAGATCACGACATCGATAATATCATAACGCAAATTGGTGTATCAAACATGCATATTCATTTGAATTTGGGAACACGTGTAATGTTATATAGTTTATCAATATTGGTGATCCATAGATTCTTTAATTAGAAACAATGCATGGTTTATATGAAATTAATGTCTAAACGGGATTACACTATATGTTGCGTGTGTGAAACACATTATACATGTTTGAGAAGTAAAAAAAACCGCATGAAACACACATTAATTGGAGACAGTTAGCGAGGAATGCATACATTGGATTTCAACATAAAGTGGTTTCAAATATTTGAAAATCCAAATTGATGGATACAACCTTATGAATCTGAGATCATGCCATTTGTAAACCATATTTATGTATAAAGGGTGTTGTGCTTTTGAAAGTATATATAAAAAATGATGTATATAGAATTTTATTCCAATCGAAAATGGATCCTGCCTGAAAAAAATAGAATACAAACGGGATTCGAATTGAGTTGGCACGGTAAACATGCACTCTGCAAAATTTGAACGAAGCGGGAAAAGTCGCAGTAACCGTCCGAAACCAAAATCTGCGAGATGGAAATTACTACTGCCTATCCCTGCCACGCAAAGCCTGTCTGCTCGATTTCTATAGGTTTCGATAGGGGTAGGTTTGTAATTTCACTCAAACGTGACATAACCGCCTCTCACCTGGATTCATACACGATGGGCGCCAAAACATAGTGTTTCCTCGGTCGAAATCGACTCCCTACCCGATTCATACACGGTGGGCGCCAAAAGCAAACTCTCGTCGGCAAATATTCGGTGTATGCAAGATTACCGTCCTATCCCCAACCGACTAATATTGCTGTGATGTAGGAAATTTGAAACGGGGGCTAAGTTTGTAAATTTCCTCGCATTTGAGACAAGCGCGCCCTGAAGACATGGTTCCCCCTTCCTCTCCACCTCCATTTCCCCATTCGTACTCCGTGGGTGCCAAAACACCCTCTCCACCCCAGCCTCCTCCGCCCGCCACCCCATCCACCGCCGTCCTCCTCCACCATGCCGGAGCTGATACCCCGATGCCGCCGTCCATTACAAGAGATCGACCTCTCTCATCCACGGCTTCAGACCGGGATCCTTGCATCCCGTCCTCTCGCTTCATCCCGCCGCCGTCCACCTTGTCGGCGCCGCTCCTACGACCGTCTTGTCCACCGTGCCCCGCCGCCACCGTCTACCCTCCTAGATCTGCTTCCACGCCGTCGACAGACATCGCTACCATAGCACCGTCAAATTCTCAGTAGATGCATACACGGCGCCGCACCAGAGGCGGTACTCTTTCGTATCTTCTCAACTTATTTATCGCAGCAAGAAAATAGATCGCCACTGCTTTACTCTGATTTCTTGTCCATCACTTACTTGCTAGTTGAAAGCAAACATTGGTTGCGAAGTTGCCTTTGTCCGGTTTGCACCTTCAGATCCGCCATGGCATGCTCAACACTATACTCCCAATGCTTATGGTTTTCCCGTTTTATATTCCACACTAGTTAAATCACAGTAGACTAAATTTCAAAATTGGGTCAGTCAATTTTTCAGAGCTCGCGGGAGTTCGCCGGTGCGAACGAAGGGGCTCGGGTGGGGACTTTAGTTTTGGGGGCGGTGGTGGGGCCTCGCCGAACGAAGAAACTCGGGGGGGGGGGGGGGGGGGGGGGGGGTGGCGGAGGAACACACGCGGTGGGGGCCAGTGGTCCGGCCGGTGGCCCGTGCAGTGTTCTGTATGGGAAGAATCAGAGACGAGAAAGAAGAAGGGTTAGGAGACGTAGGATCTTCATCCAACCGCCTGAAATGGTCGACTGACCCAAATGACAAAAGTCACGTGACTTGCATGCAGGCATGCCTTTATATTCAGTACCATCATCATACCTGCTTAGCACTGCTCCTGAATCCATCAAGCTAAACAATGTGCCACTCATAATTCCAAACTTGTTGCCCAAGTACGAATCTGATATGATGCTGATATTACTAAAACAGATAACATTTAATTGGTCAACTAATGTTCCTACTTTACTTTCGAAAAAGCACGTGCACCACATATAGAGAGACAGCAGGGAGTTGCTTTCTTAATGCGCTCTGGTTCATCATGTGTGGGCACTGCGCAACGAACATTTTATTATCCAAAATCTGCTTGCTCTTCTTTAGCATGTTCCTCTTCCGTTCTTCTTTAATAAGTACTCTCTCCGTTCCTAAATACAAGTCTTTGTATAGATTCCACCATGGACTACATATGGAGCAAAATGAGTGAATCTACACTCTAAAATGTATTTGGATACATCTGTATGTGATCCATAGTGGAAATCTCTACCAAGACTTATATTTTGGAATGGAGGGAGTATGATAGTAGTACAGTATGGTCCTTGTAGTGAAGATGAGCAGGGACATTTGCAGTGTAGAGGTCTATACGGTCGGTTGGTATGGACACTTTGAACTCTTCGGGCCTCTTTGATTCGTAGGATTTTGTAAACATGGGAATAGGATTTGTAGTGGCCTGCCCACTTGTATCCTATAAGAATACCAAGGAAATGCGGGGAGCTGTGTCACGTTTAAGAGTTACACTGATATTAACAGTACCGCACCTTCAGTTGAAGAGAGCTGGTATCCGAAGCCTTTCTAGCCGTACCGGCAATACTAGCACATATATTCCAGCAAGTTCCACTTTGCTGATTTTACTCTGATGCTTACGGTTTTCCCGTTATATCTACACTATGATATGTGTAGCTGCTTTGTGTCGCACTAGTAGCAGTCCACTCTTGAAGCTAAACACCGCAATGACTTACAAAATTGGCACCAAGGCATTGAGTGCCATTCTGGATACAATGAAACTCATACGCTCCCCACTTGTTGATTCTTGTTCAAAATATGATCCTAATGACTATTCTAACCTCGAGGAGTCAAAGGCAGATGGCTTGTCCTGTTCACCCATCAAGGTGCCTATTCTAATTTGGCAAGGTTTTATTGATTTCGCGTATCTTGCATATGTTGTCTTGCATTTCTTCTACTTTGTTGCACCACCATTTGCTTAGTTTGCTCATCATATATGTCGATATGCCATGCCCATCCATTACCCATACATTTTCCATCTATCATCATACCATGTTTTTCCACTCAAATGTTGTTCTTGTCCATCAGACATCAAAAAGGAAGAGGGTGATTACCAAACCTGAAGGAGCACCAGCAAAGTCCTTGAAAACGTGGTTGTGCCGGAGAAATCAGACAGCACCCCACTTATATTGGTTGTACAACCAGTGACACAAAATGTAGGACCGACTCCAGCAGACTGTACCCATACTTCACTGGCCACACCACTAGCGCACCACACAGGACCTGCACTCCAGCAAAAGGTATGCCGATTTCAGTTGCCATAGCACTAGCCGTGCCACAGAAAAATCCCACTCCAGCAAAAAGTACAGCAAGTCCACCGGCCAAAGACCTATTCCAACTGCAGAGATGGCCAATTCCTGCAGATTGGAACCCCATTCCAGTTATTCCCAGTTTAAAAGATAATGCTTTCAATGTTGTTAGGGACTACGTGCATATATTCCCATCATGGGAAGATTATAGTGAAGACAAACACCATTTTCACATCTTCCTGTCCCACTTACGTGTAAGTGCTATTATTCATGGTGATTATTTTCCTGTTTTCTGCTGATTGAACAGATCAATGATTTAAATTACATTGTTGTAAGTAGGCGAGGGTCAATCTGGATAGTCATGACGAGCAAAGCTTGCTTGCGCTTTTCAAGGAAGCATTGCAGCAGTATTGGTGTTACCTGAGGAAATCACACTTTGATGGCAAGTCTATAAACGAATTTCTGGTGAAGTCTCCTGTGCTAAATTTAGAAGACATTGAATGGAAAAACCTTGTTATGCACTGGTCTCGTTCCGAGGATGAGGTACTGTCTATGATATCGCATGACAATTTGAACTTCTACTTTTCCGCATGTGCCTTACGGATCTTTTTTGCAGGAAATCTGCTCGAAAAAGAATTCCGGTTTGAAAAGAATGACGGGATATCACAAATATGCTGCCCGCTGCTTTGCTCTTGTTAGTACCTGTTGTCCTGTATCACTGTACTTGCATACATACCTGGTTCATTATGTGACAGCGGTATGCATGATAGCTTGCTTATCAATTGTTCGCTCCAAATTATTTGATCTGTATGAATGGTTACATTAGTGTAGAATATATCCAATGCTAATGATATTTTTTAGCTCTGCATTGTTCTTGTAAGTACCTGTTGTCCTTTATCAGTGTACTTATATTGACAGGTAGTTGTTCATGTACCATCACTTTGCAGCTTATTTTCCTTTGCCCTCCATTTTCTACACATAAGATCTATATTTACTCTTACCATAAGGTTGGATAACACCGATGGTACTCAAGAAGTTTAGCTCTGCATTGCTCTTGGATATACCTTTTGCATTTATCATTGTACTTACATTTATAGCTACTTGGTTATGTAGCATCATTCTTCATCTTATCTTAAATATTCTCCATTTTTTCTTATATTGTCACATCTATATTTACTCTTAACAAAATGTAGAATAAAGGCAATGCTTATGAAGAAGATTCTGTGGTAAACTTCTTGAATTCCCCCCCCTCCCCATCAGCATGGACAAAGGATTTATAGAGCCTGCATTCACCAATAATTTAAGTTTGTCCTTCTCAAGCCTTCAAAATTTGTTGTATATATTTGGTTAGGCATGACTGCAACAGCTGTTTATTTTTGGTGTTTGCATCAAATTGCATGTTTAAAAGTTTTTTATATACTCCAGTTCATAAACAAAAGTTTGTCCTTCTCAATTTAAGTTTTCCCTTGTACAACCAAGTTCCTTCTTCATACCATGTAAATTAAACTATACAGAGCAAGTGATCTTATTTTGCCAATCTGAAATGGGATAAATTGACAGCACACTAACCATTGATACTTATGAGTTCTTGATCTGTAATCCAGTGGTGTCGTGAAGCTGCCAACTCCTTCACGATGTAATTTCCTGCCATGTCTTGACCTGAACAATACCATGTTGTGTTAATGCTATTTTAAACTGTGTCACTTTATTCGTCAGTAAGAAATGTGATGAATTGTCAGCACTGATACTTATATGTGCAAAACTTGTCATTTGTCTGCTTGTTTATCTTTCAGAGTGAGGAGGATATAAGTGTCAAATAAGTGCAGTCTCACCAGCTTGCTTAGCTTCTTGCGCTGCAGCTCCCAAGCAGGGCTAACCTTTCTTGAACTCTATTGAAGTGTTGTCGGTTTTGTATATTATTTTGTCGGCGTGTTTATTTGCACTAGTGGCAATCTTTGATGCCTAGTGTATGTAATCTGTTGTCTGCTTGTGCTTTATTATCATAGTGGCAAACTTTGATGCCCAGTGGATGTAATATGCCTTAATTTCTTTATTGTATAGTCTAGGTTTTTTCTTATTCACGATGCCATAGTTATTTTACTGTATATATATCCTGTCTTCGCAGTAAAATGGCCTAACCGTAAAATTACGGTACATAATCGGGCCGTCGTGCAAATCACCATGTATGATCCGCATCATGGGCCCCGTCATCTTGGTCCGTTAACAGGCCTAAATGTAAACTAGCCCACTAGTAGATTCAGGCCTTTAATAGGCCGAGTAAACCGCCGGCCCTATTTTCCCAAGAAAACTCAATGGGCCTTTAGGAGGCTGAAAAGTAGGTTGGGCCTGAAACGTGCCAAACAGCTCACGGGCCGGCAGCAGGCCAAAATAGACCCCGGCCCATGAATGTGCCAATCAAATCATGGGCTTATAATAGGCCAAAATTGTCTCGGTCCTTGTTTGGCCCAATCAGATTATCGGCTGCGAGCAGGCCGGATGCAAACCGGGCCGTAGTTAGGCCCAATTATATGACAGGCTTTTAACAGGCCAAAATTAATATAGGGTTGAAATGTAAACGGGCCCTTAACAGGCTGAAACTAATATCAGGCCGAATTACTAAATGAGCCTTTAGCAAGTGGGCCCAAAAGCATAGCGTCCAGTTGACGGGCCGAATCTAATATGGGCTATAATTTAGCCCAAAGCTCTTAAAGGGTTGGACCTGATCTGGGCCGTCATGTGTCCCAGAATGTGGTAGGATTTTAACGGGCCGGATCTCATATGGGCCATTATTAGGCTGGACCGGATCAAATATGGCCCGACATTTGGCCCAAAACATGGCAGCCAGTAAATGGGTCGGCCTACTAGGGTCCTCAAAATCTTGTGGGCCTACAGCTGGGCTAGCCCATTAATGTCGGTGAAATCTCGTGGGCCTTTAGCTGGGCCAGCCCATTATGGACCACAAAAATCTTGTGGGCCTTCACCTGGGCCAGCCCATTATGGCTCGCAAAAATCTTGTGGGCCTTTAGCTGGGCCGGCCCATTATGGCCCGCAAAATCTTGTGGGCCTTTAGCTGGTCGGCCCATTATGGTCTGCAAAATCTTGTGGGCCTTTAGTTGGGCCGGCCCATTTAAACTTTATGGGCCATTTTTGGGCCGGTCCACGTGTAACATATCATAGGCGCATCTCGCCCATTGGATGAGTGACACCTATGCCAACACGGAGCTGACACGTGTTTCCTACAGCCGATGATGATTTTACACGTGGAAAATCCCCATTGGTCCGGGCTGTTAACGGGTTATCGGATCCAAAATCGGACCTGATAGCTTAACGTCGTTCTGTTACGGTGGATGCCACGTGTCGGTCACCCTTGACAAAAGCACTTCTGTGACGCGTGATTTATCGTCATGGAAGTGGACACTTCCGTGATGATAATTTTGGTAATGTCATGGAACACTTCTACGACAGCACAGGTATGACTATCTTGATTCTGTCATAAATTTGTCATGGATGTACATGCATGACAGAAAACGTGACCTACTGTGACAAACATGTATCATCACGGAAGTGTATTTTTTTTGTAGTGTCTCATACAAAAATTTATATATCATCACGTCTTGACCATATCACATCACAACATGCCCTGCAAAAACAAGTTAGACATCTCTCTACTTTGTTGTTGCAAGTTTTACGTGGCTGTTGCGGGTTTCTAGCAAGAACCGTTCTTACCTACGCATCAAAACCACAACGATTTTTCGTCAAGTGTGTTGTTTTAACCTTCAACAAGGACCGGCCGTAGTCAAACTCGATTCAACTAAAGTTGGAGAAACAGACACCCGCCAGGCACCTGTGTGCGTAGCGCGTTGGTAGAACTAGTCTCATGAACGCGGTCATGTAATGTCGGTCCAGGCTGCTTCATCCAACAATACCGCCGAATCAAAGTAAGACGTTGGTGGTAAGCAGTATGACTATTATCGCCCACAACTCTTTGTGTTCTACTCGTGCATATAACATCTACGCATAGACCTGGCTCGGATGCCACTGTTAGGGAACGTAGCATGCAATTTCAAAAAAATTCCTACGATCACGCAAGATCTATCTAGGAGATGCATAGAAACGAGAGGGGGAGAGTGTGTCCACGTACCCTCATAGACCGAAAGCGGAAGCGTTAGATTAACACGGTTGATGTAGTCGAATGTCTTCTCGATTCAACCAATCAAGTAACAAACGTACGGCACCTCCGAGTTATGCACACGTTCAGCTCGATGACGTCCCTCGAACTCTTGATACAGCAAAGTGTCGAGGGAGATTTCCGTCAGCACGACGGCATGGTGGCGGTGATGGTAAAGTGATCCGTGCATGGCTTCGCCTAAGCACTACGTGAATATGACCGGAGGCGTAAACCATGGAGGGGGCGCTGCACACGGCTAACAATGCTTGTTGTGTGTTCTAGCGGTGCCCTCCCCCTCATATATATATATATATATAGGTTCGAGGGGAGGAGAGGCAGACAAGGGGGCGCCCCAAGTAGGAGGAATCCTACTTGGGCACCTCCCAATTCGGCCTCCCCCCTTTCTTATTCCTATTCGGAGTAGGAAGGGAAGATGGGAAAGGGAGAATCCTATTCCCTTTTTCCTTTCCTCCTTCTCCTTTCCTTCTCCAATTTGGCCAGCCCATATGGGGGGCGCACCAGCCCCTTTGTGTCTGGTGTGCTTCTGCTCTTGGCCCATAGGACCATATAGTTTGCTGGGGGTAGCCCGGAACCCCTTCCGGTGACACGATACGTACCCGGCACCCCCCGAACACTTCCGGTGTCCAAATACTATCGTCATATATATGAATCTTTACCTCTTGACCATTTCGAGAGTCCTCTTCATGTCCGTGATCTCATCCGAGACTCCGAACAACATTCGGTCACCAAATCACATAACTCATATAATACAAAATCATCATCGAACGTTAAGCGTGCGGACCCTACGGGTTCGAGAACTATGTAGACATGAACAAGACACATCTCCCGTCAATAACCAATAGCGGAACCTGGATGCTCATATTGGTTCCCACATATTCTACGAAGATATTTATCGATCGTACCGTAATGACAATATACGTTATTCCCGTTGTCATCGGTATGTTACTTTCCCGAGATTCGATCGTCGATATCTTCATACCTAGTTCAATCTCGTTACTGGCAAGTCTCTTTACTCGTTCCATAATGCATCATCCCGCAACTAACTCATTAGTCACATTGCTTGCAAGGCTTATCATGATGTGCATTACCGAGAGGGCCCAGAGATACCTCTCCGATACTCGGAGTGACAAATCCTAATCTCGATCTATGCCAACCCAACAAACACCTTCGGAGATACCTGTAGAGCATCTTTATGACCACCCAGTTACGTTGTGACGTTTGATAGCACACAAGGTATTCCTCCGGTATTCGGGGGTTGCATAATCTCATAGTCAAAGGAATATGTATAAGTCATGAAGAAAGCAATAGCAATAAAACTTAATGATCATTATGGTAAGCTAGTGGATGGGTCTTGCCCATCACATCATTCTCGTAATGATGTGATCCGATTCATCAAATGACAACACATGTCTATGGTTAGGAAACTTAACCATCTTTGATAAGCGAACTAGTCTAGTAGAGGCTTACTAGGGACACAATGTTTTGTCTATGTATCCACACATGTATCAAGTTTCCAGTTAATACAATTCTAGCATGAATAATAAACATTTATCATGATATAAGGAAATAAAATAATAACTTTATTATTGCCTCTATGGCATATTTCCTTCTATCTGGCCCAGTTGGCCAGGGGGGCCTTTCCTTTCTTCTCTCTTTTTTTGTCTTCTGCTTTGTTTTTTTCTTTTTTTTTATATTTACTTTTCTATTTCCACTTATTTCCTAATTATTTTAGTTTTGGTAAAATACAAAAGTTGTACCTAATCTAGTATATTTAATTATGCCACATACCGAACATTTTAGGTTTGATGTTTGAAAAGTTTTGATGTTTGTTAATAATCCAAATTTGAATTCGAATCGTTTTGAACTAACGCGAGATTAGCGATGGTAATGGAGGTGAGGTGGCATCATTAGCATAGGTTCACTATCGCATAATTATCCGGGCGTTACAAGAAGACACCCAGGAGACTTGGAGTGCAAGTCAGAAGAGCCACAAGGCGGCCACAAGAGTGGAGGGCGCGCCCCCTACCTTGTGGGACCCTCGATGACCCCCTGACCTAGATATTCCTCCTATATATTCACATATATTCCCAAATCACCAGAAGCATCCATGAAAACACTTCTCCACTGCCGCAACCTTCTGTTCCCGTGAGATCCCATCTTGGGGCCTTTTCCAGCATCCTGCCGGAGGGAGATTCAATCACGGAGGGCTTCTACATCCACTCTATTGCCCTTCCGATGAAGCGTGAGTAGCTTACCTCAGACCGACGGGTCCATAGCTAGTAGCTAGATGTCTTCTTCTCTCTCTTTGATTCTCAATACCATGTTCTCCTCGATGTTCTTGGAGATCTATCCGATGTAATCTTCTTTTGTGGTGTGTTTGTAAGATTTGATGAATTGTGGATTTATGATCAGCTTATCTATGAATATTATTTGAATCTTCTCCAAATTATTTTATGCATGATTTGGTATCTTTGTAATTCTCTTCGAACTATCGGTTTGGTTTGGCCAACTAGATTGGTTTTTCTTGCAGTGGGAGAAGTGCTTAGCTTTGAGTTCAATCTTGCGGTGTCCTTTCCCAGTGACAGTAGGGGCAGCAAGGCATGTATTGTATTGTTGCCATCGAGGATAAAAAGATGGGGTTTACATCATATTATTGCTTGAGTTTATTCCTCTACATCATGTCATCTTATTTAATGTGTTACTCTGTTCTACATGAACTTAATACTCTAGATGCAGGCAGGAGTCGGTCGATGTGTGGAGTAATAGTAGTAGATGCAGAATCGTTTCGGTCTACTTGACATGGACGTGATGCCTATATTTCATAATCATTGCCTTAGATATCGTCATAACTTTGTGCTTTTCTATCAATTGCTCGACAGTAATTTATTCACCCACCGTATTATTTGCTATCTTGAGAGAAGCCTCTAGTAAAACCTATGGCCCCCAGGTCTATTTTCCATCATATCAGTTTCCAATCTACTATTTTGCAATCTTTTACTTTCCAATCTATAAACCAAAAAACCCAAAAATATTTACTTTATCGATTGTTTAGTTTCATCTATCTCTATCAGATCTCACTTTTGCAAGTGGCCGTGAAGGGATTGACAACCCCTTTATCGCGTTGGGTGCAAGTTGTTTGATTGTTTGTGCAGGTATTGGTGATCTATGCGTTGTCTCCTACTGGATTGAGACCTTTGTTCTCTAACTGAGGGAAATACTTATCTCTACTTTGCTGCATCACCCTTTCCTCTTCAAGGGAAAAACCAATGCAAGCTCAAGAAGTAGCATGCCCTTCCTTGGACAAGCCTCCCACTTATGATTAACCCCTCTCGCAAGCATCTGCAACTACAAAATAAGAATTAAGATAAATCTGAAACATATGGATCCAAATCAGCCCCTTACGAAGCAACACATAAACTAGGGTTTAAGCTTCTGTCACTCTAGCAACCCATCATCTACTTATTACTTCCCCTAGGCCCAAATCATGGTGAAGTGTCATGTAGTCGACGTTCACATAACACCACTAGAGAAGAGACAACATACATATCATCAAAATATCGAACGAATACTAAATTCACATGATTACTTATAACAAGACTTCTCCCATGTCCTCAGGAACAAACATAACTACTCACAAAGCATATTCATGTCCATAATCAGAGGAGTATTAATTATCATTAAGGATCTGAACATATGATCTTCCACCAAATAAACCAACTAGCATCAACTACAAGGAGTAATCAACACTAATAGCAACCCACAGGTACCAGTCTGAGGTTTTTGAGACAGAGATTGGATACAAGAGATGAACTAGGGTTTCAGAGGAGATGGTTCTAGTGAAGATGTTGATGGAGGTTGACCCACTCTCGATGAGAGGATCATTGGTGATGACGATGGCTTCGATTTCCCCCTCCCGGAGGGAAGTTTCCCCGACAGAACAGCTCCGCCGGAGCCCTAGATTGGTTCTGCCCAGCTTTCGCCTCGAGACAGCGGCACTTCATCCCGAAACTTCCTTCTAATTTTTTCCAGGTCAAAACACACCGTATAGCAGAAGATGGGCATCGGGGGCCTGCCAGGTGGCCCAAAAGGCAGGGGGCATGCCCAGGGGGTAGGGCGCGCGCCCCACCCTTGTGGATGGATGGTGGCCCCCCTCTGGTGCTTTCTTCGCCCATTATTTTTTATACATTCCAAACTAATTCTCCGTGAAGTTTCAGGACTTTTGGAGTTGTGCGGAATAGGTTTATAATATTTGCTCCTTTTCTAGTCTAGAATTCCAGCTGCCGGCATTCTCCCTCTTCATGTAAACCTTATAAAATAAGAGAGAAAAGGCATAAGTATTGTGATATAGTGTGTAGTAACAGCCCATAATGCAATAAATATCAATATAAAAGTATGATGCAAAATGGACGTATCATGCCTTTGCCATGCATTTGTGACCCATGCTTTGCACTACACGTGATGATTGATTCTTCTACTTGTATGTGTATTTGTAAGCTTGGTGGAGATATCACTTGTTACTGTCATGTTTGCTTTGTGCCCCATGCCTATGATGATACTTTGATCTTGCTTTGTGTTCGTACTTGCGATATGGCTTGTGCATTGTCTATGCCTATTATTTGCTAACATGACATGATTGCCATGATTTCCTCTAGTGTGTTGGATCTTCGCTCCACTAGTTTGCATGACTTGATTAATATGATTTCTTTGTGTATTGCATCACCGATGATTCATACTTGCTCATTTCATATGGTTGATAGCCACTATTGCCATGCTTTGCACATGATTGCTATTGCCTCTTGTCACATATCTCCATATGTTGCCTCTCTCATGCTAGATGATTTGCCATGTATTGTGTGCAATAATGATTATAGTCTTGCTAATGAGATTGCCCCCATAGCATTCTCGCATATATGTGGATATTTTGACATATTTCTTGTGAAGCATGTTTGTCTTACTTCTTTGCACCATATACCTGGTGCCATGAATATCGCCATTATCGCATCATATTATTCATGCACTTGTGCCTCTCATGGTTATGTGCAAGAGAACAGAACCATCATGATGGATGATGTGTTTATCTACCATGCACATACGTTATTTGCTTTCTTTTGTGCATGTGTAGGATACTTGGACCTTGTGTCAACTTCCACTTCACGTGAGTTGACCATTCGAGCTCTTGAGAGCGAACCACCTTCTACCACGATGATTCTACATCGCACTTGCTTGTACTTCGGCATTGTGAAGGATGCACAAGGACACGCCTTCAAGGTGACATCCTTCTTGAGCATGGATATTGCGGATCATACTACTTGTGTTGCTTGCACCATGATACTTATTGGCCATCTTGGACTACTTGATTGCGCACATGTTAGAGATCTTGCGTCGACTTGTCATTTTTACCGTTCCATGCCTCATGACATATACACCTTGTGTGTTGCGTCCAACATGCGGATTGTTTGCTCCTATCATATGCTTGGTTACAACAATGTCATTTCTTCACATATGCCATGTCCCATTGCTTGCCACGTGATTGGCTTGATTGCCTTACACATGATGAACAATTGCTCTTTCTATTGTGTTGAGTGCCACACTATTTTCAGTACATTGTATGCACGTTATGCTTGGATTGTCTTGCACTTGACCCATGTGTTTTGACACTTCATTTATGTTGGTGTTGTGAATGATTGTTATGCCTACCATCGACCATTTGTTGAGCGCTTTATGCATGTTTGCTATGAACTTGAGGTAGATGCTTATTCTCTTATCACACATATTTGCATCACTACCTCACATTTACATACTTGTTTCCATGATGACCTTGATTATGCTCAATTCGTATGCTTACATGCCATGTCACAATCCTTTGTCCCGCCATATGTTATGCTTGATGACGACACTTGTTGGGTGAATCACCTCTTGAATTCTTGGTTTTGCACTAACGCTAACCACATTTGTTTTTCCAAGTGTTTGTTGTCCTTACTCCTTTTGAAGGAATCACAAGATGGTGCGACATTGGAGAGTACCCATTACGAGCTTGAAGATGATGAACACTTGGTGATCGTCCATTTCTACACGGTGAAGCCATCTCTTTCCCATGGTGATTTGGTTTCTGATCCGAGGTCGAATCTTTCCCGGGGGGAGATGATGCGGAGTATCCTATGGACATCACCATGTCAAGAGTCCATTTGGCAAGTGGCACGGGCGACATCTACTTCACATACATAAAGGTGAATCATCTCCTTTACACGTGTTCACTTGACCCCTTCGAGGATGGTATAATGCTTGACATTCCTCTCGTGTGCATGCATAGGTATTGTCGGAGTTTCATGAATGACCACAGGAGTGCAAGCGCCAAGGAACATCTACACCATCCGCGAGGGAAGCTTGGAAGGGAAGACGGAGCTGCGGAATCTACAGCGACCGGAAGACACCGGACATCCGACACTCTACAGCGGCCAGACGACCGGAAGACACCAGACGTCCAACACTCTACAGCGCCCGGACGTCCAACGCGCCCACACTCAGCCGACCAGAAGGACAGCAGCGGCCAAGTCTACAACGGTCGGACGACCGACAACCTCCGTACGTCCGACGCCCACCGGAAATCCGGTGCCACCTGTCCAGAGCCAAAATGTTGGAAGTCTGACGCCCTCCAGACGTCCGGACCCCCGCGAGCCACCGGACGACCAACGTCCTCCGGACGTCCGGCACCTGTGTGCACAGCCGGGCCAGAGGCCCATGTATCCCCTCCTCACTTACCCCTTTGTGGACTAGCCTATATATACTCCTTCCCCTTCCTCTAGTTAGGGTTAGCAATGTGATAGCTCATCGTAGTTGAGCTATGCTCCTGCCTCTAGTTTTGAGAGAGAGAGAGAGAGAGATCACTCCATTGGAGTTCAAGACCTCCTTTGGAGAAGATCCATAGTGGATTCAAGACCCCATCTAGGGAAGGATCATCTAGATCATCAAGACCTCATCTCCTCTTGTATTTGGGGTGAACTCTACCTTATATCTATTCCTTGGTTGTTCATGTACTTTGTGGATTTTGTATGTTTTTAGTCTAGTGGATGTGTGATTGGACTTGTTTTTGAGTGATTTCCCTTGCGATTTCTCTCCGTTCTTCCCCGTGTTCATCGTGTTCTTCCCAGGATTCCATTCCAATCGTTAACGATCGGCCGAAACCGGGTCTAGCCCTGTATCAATATTTCTTTGTACTTGCAACATTAATGATTTCTTAAAACACATAATTTTTTTAATTTAATGAACTGCTTCAAATATAAAAATATGATATTTGGTTTTTGCCGACCTAGCGGTGGAGCGAGCGGAAAATTAATTGAGCAAGGAGCCAAGCTGAGCGAGCTTCATGGGTAGGCTCGTGTGAGCATTATAGTAGCAGCAAGTCCACTGTTTCAACGTGATAAAAGAGCTTCCAAGAGACTCACACAACGGCCATCAGCTGGCCGAAACCACACACCTGATAGCTCCACTCTCAGAACAAATATCATCTGCAAAAGCAGCCCAAAAGACGTACAAATGGAAAAAGGAAACCATAATAAGGACATAATTAGACAAACCCAAAATGAAACAACCGACCATAATAACCAATTGAAGGAAAAAAAGAGTTAATCCTGCAAGTGAAAAACATCGCAGCAGTTTGTGAGTTAGCCTCTAGTGTATATTAAGGGCCTGAGATCCCTCCACTGCAATATGTACCATCCATGTTCGATCCGACAGCCCAGAATCATGTTCGGCCAGTGTAGTTTCTTTTAGGGGGGTTGTTGACCTTGTTGTCTAAGAACACGCAAAAGCTTAGCATGTCTTTGTACAAAGGAGAAGGAACGAACTCCCATAAAAAGAAATGAAGAAACGAACGTATTACAACTGAATCAATCATTGGTCGGAAATTACACCAAGGCTACTACAATTGCAAACCAAACTAGGCCGTAACAAACAGGCTGCAAGAATGTGTGGCCCCGGCCATATATCACATCAAATCTTAATGCTTATAACAACCCCTTCATTCAGCATTGTTTTGAAAGTATGAAGACCCGATGATGCCCAATCCGGGTTTCATGGACGCGGCCAAGATGGCGAAGGACCTGGTTAACAGTGGATGATGAATTAACTGAAGAAAATGTATTAAGCTACAGACAGAAAAGAACATATTATAATTAGCAGGTTTTTGTGTCAAACAGATATGTTTGTAGTTGATGTAACATATCCATCTTTTCAAACTATTTTTAACATATTCATGCGCATGAAGTTTGTATCAAGCGAGAAAGAAAAAGTGCATGCAACTTAAATAGATGTTTATTTCGGAGTAAAATTTTCTTTTCATCATGATCAATGACTACCGGAATTTGTCAGTGTACTTGCTGGTTATTTTTCAGGTACTTATTTGAACTATGGAAACAATAATCAAAAGAACAATTGCAGTAGCAAAACAATTCATGATTTTGATCATCTTCTGTGATTATAAAGAATAAAAATAATCTATAAGGTTTCAACCCAAGTGGTTAAAGCTGCAAATACTCACGGTAAGGATAGCTTTGCCTGTGTGATCAAGTTTTAGCCCAGGCCCCTTTATATCAGCTTCCAGGAAGAAATGCTTCCCCTTCACTGCCTCAGTGGCAGCTATGTCCCTTAGTTCCTAAGCAGAAATTACGATATGATTTTCTACATGAGAAAATCAGATTAACAGCAATGCTGAGAACTTACCAAAGCTTTTTCCCATGTGTCTTCTGATAACTGCAAGAAAATTTGGAGTCATTGAGAACTAGAAATAATTGTTTATCAGCGACAAGTTGGGGTACAAAAGGGAAACCTTTTTCTTAGGACATGCAACAAGATGAGCATTAGCATCTGCATATGTAGCCACCTCGTTTATTGAAATGTTAACCTTCTCCAATGTTAGCCTCCCCCTCATGTACCTGTAGTAACAAAATGGGATATCCTATTAAAGAAAGCTAGTATTACATTTTAATCACTGTCATCTGAGATGAGGGAAAGAGAATTTGCATGTTCACTAAAGAATATTATATGTTTCCATTGGCATCTGCACTGTCGCTATTATATTTTAGCAAATTAACCTGAAACCCTCTTTTGAGTTTTAACATGGGTCAATTTAATACTCAGACATGTCGTGACCTTGGTGACTGGATGACAATAATAAACCAAATTCCTTCCTCGGTACATGTGAGGACTACAGGCAGCAGAAAGATTATGCTATGCAAACAAAGCAGATTTGACAGAGCAGATTCATCAACACTATCCCATGTCTTGTATCTGCGTGAATCACACAACATTCAGCTAGCAACTCTTAGTATTTGTACAGAAAGGAAAAGGAGGAGCATGCACACATCAGTATGCAGCGTGGTGCTGAAAGAAGTAGCACTTGCATGTATATATCAGAAGCTCTCTTGCAGACAGATTACAAGTATGAAAGAGCCTCTTAACCAGAAGCAGATAATCAAAAGTGGATGCTGCGGTTATATGCAGCAGTGATAATAAATTGAAGCTACAAGTGCAACTGAGGACTCACGATGACAATGAATCAAGCTCCTCAGTGGATATATACCAACGAGGTGCTGAACCTTTCCCCTTCTTCACAGCAACAAAAGAAGCATTAGTTCAAAGTGTAGAAGTGCATGCTCTAGCCAATGCAAACAAAAGACCGATCTGATGGAAGAGTCTAGGCAGCATATTATACGTCAACACTCCCCTTCACGTGTGGCTCCCTCGGGCCTAAACGTGGACCGAGAGTGGGCTGCAATTTAATTGCGCCAGCCGGGTCTTGAACTCAAGACCTCTTGGCTCTGATACCATGTAGAAGTGCATGCTCTAGCCAATGCAACCAAAAGACCGATCTGATGGAAGAGACTAGGCAGCACATTATACGTCAACACAAAGAAAAAAAAACTCCTGCTGAAACAATTGTAGCTAAGATCAGTGAATGGTGCAACACATAAATAAATATTTACTTTGGGAGCTGCAACTGGCTCTTCCTTAATCTTAAAATCAGAGTCCAGAAATTCTGGAACAGCTGTGTTAAAATTAAAGCACTCGGGCAACATCCTGTAACGTAAACAGCATGATTCTTGTCACCAAATGAAGGTAAAGACAACAGATATAGATAATAGCATCAAGTAATCTGACAAGCTTTGTTCCAGAGGAGTAGCAACGATATCCTCACGCATCCCAGGTGGCATGTTTGCAAGCATATGCTGCAACTTCTGCTGTTGCTTCAAGGACTTCTCCACTAGTTTCTGCATCAGAATTTGAGGAAGCCACAATGAGAAGTAGCAATGTCTTGCGACAACACAGTGAACAAAATTAGGTTCAGGGAAGGTCAGGGCAAGCAAAAAATTAGCCCTCAATAAATAAAATATCAGCCATGCGCTTGTAGCACCTGCCTATGTACTGGGCTCATTGGTCATGGGTCGTCATCCAGCCCATCACCTGTCTGATGCCCAGCCAGAACCACACCCACTCTTCCCGGTGGTCAAGTGTGCAAGTGTTCGATGGGACGTTTGATGTGTTAGGCAACAAGGGAGGCAATGTAGTTGCTAACTGCCAGGTACTCGGGGAGGTTTCTCTAAAGAATGCTGTGTGGGATTGGGAAACTCCACGAGATTTTGGGACACATCATACCTATCAACAGCAATCCATATCATGTGAGATGAGCATGGGCGGTACAAGAGTGGAGCCACTCGCCAAGAATTCTGACAGTGTGATGTATGATGTGAGTTGAGCGCGGGTGGTTCGAAGGTGGAGCCACGATGGCCTGCCACAATAACGGTGATCCCAAGAGAATGTCAGATATAGCAGTTGTTCAGGGAAATACTGTCTTGGGGGCTTTAGTCTGGTGTCATGTGTTTGTTTTGATAACTGGAAAGAATTACGAATCAAGGAGTCGACGAGTCAAGCCGAGGTTGAGACTCATAGACTAATCATGACTAGTCTAGACTACTGCTGGACTAGTCGACATGGTACTGTAGTATTCAACTTACAGTACTCAACTACTAATACCTATTATGTACTCCCACTGTAAAGAAATATAAGTGTTTAGATCACTACTTTAGTGATCTAAACACTCTTATATTTCTTTACAGAGGAAGTAGTATATACCATATATTACAGTACAATATACAATAAAATTGAGTTGATCCAGAGGAGGATCACATCGGCATAGGAGAACAGCAAGGGGAGGAGCACAACAGCGGAGGGGTCGATCCAGCGGAGGAGCAGAACCAGAGGAGGGAGAGCGTCGTAATGCTCCTGGCCACCGCTGGCGGCGGTGGTGAGTGGCAGCGGCAGCAGCAGCAGCGGATCAATGGGCGGTGGCGGCAGCCTAGTCCCAGGTGAGGCGGCTCACTGTGGAGCGATCCTGGAAAGCTAGGGTTGCAATTTTTTCCCTCCCGCGTTGTGAGCGCTGCTCACTTATCCCTCCCAAATTGAGTTGATCGACTCAAAACACCCAGACTAGTCTGGACTAGTCGATGACTAGTCGCTCCACCGCTCGACTCAACGAGCTAGTCTACACGAAGAAGCTAGTCGACAATCAGATAGAGACAACTAGACTAGTCGAACGACTAATCAAGACTAGTCGAACAGAAATGTTTGGCTGATAATCCTGATCCTGACATGTTTATTGGCAGTTCTCTGCTTTTGTGACATCAACAATGCAGGAAAATTATGGTTGCTTACGGACTGTTCTTACAAGCTTTAACACATGTTTAGTGGGGTTGTTGGCTTCATGGAAGTGCAACTTGAGTTGGACCAAAGCTTGAGTCTGCACCTTATTTACCATCATTCTGGGAGATGATGCAATCATCGTGATTTTGTACGCATGCAAATTATGTCTAGTAGATATTCCGTTAGCACCCAGCACATGTTTCCACAGATATAGCAAATGAACTAGCAGAAGAACAGGGAAGTGCATGTGGAATTCTAAGCAGTGGGCCTAAATACTGGAGTGAAATGAAAGGGAGGTTGTTCTGGCCTCACTTAGTAATTCCAAATTTTCACTGTTTAGTCAGATGACCAGTTTTCTGTTGATAAAGATACAAGTGTGAAAGATATTCAGACTGGCCGTGAGCACTGTTGGCATGATGAAGAGGTTACATCTTGGGAAAACATGGCAAATCTCTGAAGCATATGTAGGCATGGTAGCTGCTGAGTCCAAACTGGACAGCCAACACGATTTTGTTGTCGACCACCAGTCTGCAGTTGAGTTTTACTTATTTGATGCTAGTGAACCGGTGCAAGTTTTTGTGCGTGTTAGTTGGCAATATCAGAGCGTGCATGGGAATGTCATGACCTTAGAAAGTAAGAATAGGAATCAAAGGATTCTATGCAATGGGTACAAGGTTATCAACTGATGGTGTTTCAGGTGCTAAAGCGAATAGACAGATGCAAGGATGCATGTCCATTGATCTGCTTAGAAATGAAAAATCAGCACAGGCCATAGAATTCTGCCTTCTGGTCGATTATTTCTGAAAGACCATTTCAGATGCCATGGGATCCTGGCATACAGTCAATTGTTTCTGGAAGAGTGACAACGCTTATTGCAGCTGGAGGAAGTGAAGTTGCAGAGTTTCAAGGCTGAGAAGTTCTATACATTTGCTGCTACAGGACAGTGCTAGGGGAACAAGCCACTGCACGGGGGCAAGCAATGTTTTGGCGGGGAGCACTAATGTAACACCCATCCTGCATATGTATCCCGCATATGTATTGGGCTCAGTGGTCATGGAGTGTGGCTCGGAATTCAGACGGACATGGGCCGGTGCCTCTACTGGAAGCTGCAGAAGCAGCAGCAGCTGAGGAAAAAGCCATCGGAAAAATGGGATGAAATTTCCTGTCTATGTTCTTGTTCCTCCTGTATCTCTTCTACTACCTCACTGATTTCTCCTTCTCACATGAACTCAGATTGGATTTTGATCTCACGTCCTGGTAATATGTTCTCCAATGTCACAAGATATATATAAGTGGCACTATCTAAAAACCCAATTCATGCCCTATGATTTAAATCAATAAAACATCACAAGAACAGCCAGTTGACCAAGATTAGTCCGTTGTGGTAAGCAAACATCACCATCGATCCACATTTTTGCGCCTCTCATCCCCACTGTAAGGGTATGAACAAGAGATAGGTACACAACCACTTTAACAAGTACTACTCACGTCATGCGATCCTAAATCTTCCAAAGAAAATGGCAAAATTACCATATTAGTCTCCCTTTACATGATTGCTATTTACCACACCGGCTTCTCAGAGAAACAGAGAAATTAGCATTCGGAAACAGATCGCAACCCAATAGATCACGAGAACTGGCAACGATACCTTGGCCTTGGGGATGGCGTCGAGCTCCTCCTGCAGGCGGCGGCGGATGGCCTGCACCTGTGCCTCCATGGCCGTCACCGACGTGTCCACGGCGGTGAGGTCGGTCACCGCCGTTGCCGGGTACACTGCGTACGGGGAAGATGACGGGTCAGGGCCCACGGCACTAGGGGGTCCAGACCAGGGTTCTGGGAGCGGGTTGGGCTAGGAGAGAAAGCTCACTGTTGCGGGCAAGGGCGAGGTCCTGGAGCTCGTTGACGCGGGACCGGAAGGCGGTGGCCACGGCTTCCAGCGACGAGCTACCGGGGATCGCAGCGGCAGCGGCAGCGGCTTCCATGAGGAATGGAGGCCTCGGCGGCGGGGGGAGGGGGTGGTTTGGGAGAAAAGAAAGGAGGAAGATTCGATGATTTCCCACGTTATATTTCGTGACCAGTAGAATGCCCATGTGTGCCACGGGGTTTTTTTTTTTTGACGTGTGCCACGGGCTTTTTAACTGGTAGCATATGTTTTTAGATGCCCCAGTTGTATATAACATAATACGAGTACATGTTGCGAATCAATCTGTGGTTGAGTTGGTTAGGTGGACAGTCAGTCTCTTGGAGGTGCTTATAGAGATAGGGTGTGCGTGTGTGCGTTCATAGGGGTGAGTGTATGCGCGTGTATATGAGCACTTGTGTCTGTACTGATGCTTAAAGAAAATATGAACACATGTTAAATTTTACATGTATAAAAACAATGGCCAGTAATAGATGAAAAATAATTTAAATCCACTTTTTTAAAAATTAAAGCCACTTTAATTGCAATGTACTCCCTGCGTCTCAAAATTCCTATCTTAGATTTGTCCAGATACAGATGCAGACTTGATATATCCGTATCTTCTATATCTAAATAACTAACCCACTGACATTTCTCTCAACATGCAAGCATGACACCTCATCATTCAACATGCATAAAAAAGGCCCACCTCAACATGCAACTATGCATTTTAAAAATCCACTTCATCATGCATCCATGCGTGCATGTAAATTCCATTCTATTATGCTATTTACATCAAATTCTTATATACTTTCAAAAACTATTATTTCAAATATTGATGTTTCGTGTAACCAAAAACCTCATTGAGATATTGCAAAATATTCCCGCAACAACGTGCGGGACATCATCTAGTTTAGACAAACCTAAGACACGAATTTTGGGACGGAGGGAGTATTTTGATAAAGCAAGTTGCAATTCCACGATATGTATACATAGAAAAATTTATTAGATCCAATGCACAAAATAAAAAAATTTGTGGTACAAAACCATAGAACTCTTTATTGTGCACTAGATTACAAATGATAGATAGCACTTGGACGCCTTTTTATGCTTAACGCCGATCATCTCACGAAGCATGTTCATTTTTATACTTAAAAACAACACATGAAGGATTCTGTTTCCTTTAAACAAATGTTCCAAGATACAATAACCAAAAGGTTGAGCGCATTGTGCAATTGCTTGGCAAACTATTTCTTGTGAAATTAGGCACTTGGAACCATACATGTTACCATTTAGGACCTAATGCAGCAAAGAGCTTACCATCTACCATTTAGAAACCATGGCAACACGAGATATTTCAACCTTTCCAGTCTACTATTCATAGCTCACAAAATTTTGGACAGACCTCATCTATTTTTTTTTGGCTCAAAAAGATTGAGGTCCCTCTAGCAACACTCAACTTACATGAAAGAGCCATCTGCTATGATCACCGGTGATCGTAAATGATACTTTATAATTACTTGATGTTTTCATATACAATATCTAAATAAAGTATTTATAGTGCACATCTTTTTTACCATCCCCTCATCATGAGTGCAAGGGCAATAGCTTGATAAAACAACACCTACTCGAGGATAGTCACAGTGTGCTTTAATTATAAACACAACAATCAGGTACAACTATTAGGCAATCTCATTGAATGTGATAACATAAGTTCATCAATAATGAATAACAAGATACTCCCCGTCCCAAAATAAGTGTCTTAAGTTTAGTACAACTTTGTACTAAAGCTGATACAAATTTAAGACACTTATTTTGGGCCCGAGGGGATGTTATTTATCAACCACTCCCACAACCATTGCGCACACTTTGACCTTTCTGGGTCTCTAACAATAGATAGCCTTATGTAAACTGCATGCATGTAATCCTTATAAATATTTTGCTTCTAACAAATTTGCAGTAGGCTTTAACCTACTGTTTTTGCTAAAAGAAGGCTAGTTTAAGTGAATAAAGCACCTGCTGAAGATATCATTGTTAGTTGGTTCATGCTAAGATCATGCCAAATTTCACAAGCACCACTCATCTAGGAGATTCTCTAGGGAACAAAAAGAAATCCTATTCTACACATATAGCAAACCTATATCATTTACTAGTACAAATTAAGGCTTGCATTCCACTTGGGCTTATATTTTGTTCATTCCATTTACATAGAAGATAATATTGCATTTAGAAACATGAACTTGTATCATTATAAGCAGCAAATATTTATTAGTTCTTCTCCGAACGGAAATGGAACCTGATACGTTGTCGCTGCAACATCGCATTGCTCAACGAGAACCCTTCGTCCTCCTTCTCGTTGGCGCCGAGACACCCCATTTGGCTATTTCCTCCACCCCCGCCCAACATCTTCCATAACATGTCCTCTGCCGCCCCCGACATCTTCTTCGCCAGTGCCGGCACGAAGCCATGTCCACCATGTTTCACTTCAGCTTACATTATACCTCATGTATCACAAGTACTACTGTTCCCATGCATATATTAGTAAAATATAGGAATGGATCTCTAGTACAGTAATATCTCCACAACATAATTTGTTTTGATGCACATTGTTGGATGTGCTCGCACGGAGCTTCTCGATCAAATTTGCCCCCTCCCTCCCCGCCCATCTAGTCTTCCTCCTCTCACACAACCGCATTTCTGCATCATCCTCAATCTACCTTGCACTCGCACCATCATCTGCAAATGCACCCCGCATCGCTTGCCTTACCACCTTAAGTAGAATAGTATCAAAATGCATTGTGGGGCTCAATGAATTTAGCATAGACATCTCCATCCTTTGCCTTACTAAGCACATGGGATGGATGCATCGCTTCTTTAGCCTTGTTGGGAATGGACTTGCCCTTTTTGGCACTTTCACTCCCAACCACATCACCAAATCTGTTCTTCCCCTTGCCCTTGTGCACTTCACACACAAATACAACATTTTGAGGAGTTGCACTCTTCTTAAGAGCGACATTCTTTGCCCTTATTGTGTTTGGGTCAAAACCAAGCCCTTCTTTGGCAATAACCTCTTTGTGTTGGCTCACACTTCATTGAGGTTATTTTCCCCTTGGATGCATGACACAAGCCCCGTTCTGAAGTTAGGCCCTCAACCACTTGTTCTTCTCAATAAGAGATGCTTGATCACAAATGTGCTTAGTGGCACAAGTGCTACTTGTGATCTGCGTTGGGATTTTCTCTAAGAGGAGAGGATGAAGCAGTATAGTAGAGATAAGTATTTCCCTCCGTTAAGAACCAATGTTATCAATCCAGTAGAAGAACCACACAACACCTCATTAGCAGCACCTGCACACACGCGCGCGCGCGCAAAATTTGCACCCAACGCAAACAAGGGGTTGTCAATCCCCTCGGCGGTTACTTGCAAGGATTAAATCTCGTAGTGATAGGTAATAAGATAAATTTGCGGTCTACAAATTACATCAAGCGTGCAATGATATGATGGCGCTCCCACCTCCCACCACGGTGCTGACCACCTCACCAATGATCTCCATCCTCATCCACTAACCTGTGGATCCCCTCTGATCATCTACTCCGGCGTCTTCTCTGGATCAAGGCAATACCCATCTTCTATGGGTTCCTCTGGTGGATCTACCCTTGGCTTGGATTTCTCCAAGGGTAGGGTTTTCTTTGATGAGGTTTTCAAATCTACTGGTTAAATGATCCATCCAATGGGATGACAGAGGGCTTTCACATTGATTGTGTCTTTTATCCATCATGCCTTTCGGTTGTCAGAAGATTCTGTGGCGGCAGCATTGGAAGCTGCGATTGGTGGCTCGGCAATTGATCTTCAGATTGAACACGTCAAGGATAAGGTTTTCTCTTTCCAAGTCTCATGCAAGCAAGTTGGTTTTCTTATTATGGATCTTCGCTCTTTTGCTTGTGATCTGTTCAAATGCTACTTTAATCTATGGGGCAATGGAGGGCCTAATTGGGTTAGAGAACTCAAGATTTGGCGTAAAGAATGTGACGCTGAATGGATTTTGATTAGTCCAACTAAGCGTAGTGTTGGAAATATGCCCTAGAGGCAATAATAAAATAGTTATTATTATATTTCCTTGTTCATGATAATCGTTTATTATCCATGCTATAATTGTATTGATAGGAAACTCAGATACATGTGTGGATACATAGACAACACCATGTCCCTAGTAAGCCTCTAGTTGACTAGCTCGTTGATCAATAGATGGTTACGGTTTCCTGACCATGGACATTGGATGTCATTGATAACGGGATCACATCATTAGGAGAATGATGTGATGGACAAGACCCAATCCTAAGCCTAGCACAAAGATCGTGTAGTTCGTATGCTAAAGCTTTTCTAATGTCAAGTATCATTTCCTTAGACCATGAGATTGTGCAACTCCCGGATACCGTAGGAATGCTTTGGGTGTATCAAACGTCACAACGTAACTGGGTGACTATAAAGGTGCATTACAGGTATCTCCGAAAGTGTCTGTTGGGTTGGCACGAATCGAGACTGGGATTTGTCACTCCGTGTAAGCGGAGAGGTATCTCTGGGCCCACTCGGTAGGACATCATCATAATGTGCACAATGTGGTCAAGGAGTTGATCACGAGATGATGTGTTACGGAACGAGTAAAGAGACTTGCCGGTAACGAGATTGAACAAGGTATAAGGATACCGACGATCGAATCTCGGGCAAGTACAATACCGCTAGACAAAGGGAATTGAATACGGGATTGATTAAGTCCTTGACATCGTGGTTCATCCGATGAGATCATCGTGGAACATGTAGGAGCCAACATGGGTATCCAGATCCCGCTGTTGGTTATTGACCGGAGAACGTCTCGGTCATGTCTGCATGTCTCCCGAACCCGTAGGGTCTACACACTTAAGGTTCGATGACGCTAGGGTTATAAAGGAAGCTTGTATGTGGTTACCGAATGTTGTTTGGAGTCCCGGATGAGATCCTAGACGTCACGAGGAGTTCCGGAATGGTCCGGAGGTAAAGATTTATATATAGGAAGTCCTATTTCGGCCATCGGGACAAGTTTCGGGGTCATCGGTATTGTACCGAGACCACCGGAAGGGTCCCGGGGGCCCACCGGGTGGGGCCACCTATCCCGGAGGGTCCCATGGGCTGAAGTGGGAAGGGATCCAGCCCAAAGTGGGCTGGGGCGCCACTTCCCTTATGGCCCATGCGCCTAGGGTGAAGGGGGAACCCTAAGGAAGAGTCCCAAGGAGGGAAGGCACCTCCTAGGTGCCTTGGGGGGGAGGGAAACCTCCCCTGGCCGCCGCCCCCTAGGAGATTGGATCTCCTAGGGCTGGCGCACCCCCCCCCCTTGGGCTCCCTATATATAGTGAGGGTAGGAGGGCCTCTTGAGACACCCCCTTATGCCTTTGGTGCAGCCCTCCCTCTCTCCCAAGTTCTTCTCCTCTCCCGTGGTGCTTGGCGAAGCCCTGCAGGATTGCCACGCTCCTCCATCACCACCACGCCGTTGTGCTGCTGCTGGATGGAGTCTTCCTCAACCTCTCCCTCTCTCCTTGCTGGATCAAGGCATGGGAGACGTCACCGGGCTGTACGTGTGTTGAACGCGGAGGTGCTGTCCGTTCGGCACTAGGATCATCGGTGATTTGAATCACGACGAGTACGACTCCATCAACCCCGTTCACTTGAATGCTTCCGCTTAGCGATCTACAAGGGTATGTAGATGCACTCTCCTTCCCCTCGTTGCTGGTTTCTCCATAGATAGATCTTGGTGACACGTAGGAAAATTTTGAATTTCTGCTATGTTCCCCAACAGTGGCATCATGAGCTAGGTCTATGCGTAGTTTCTATGCACGAGTAGAACACAAAGTAGTTGTGGGCGTTGATTTTGTTCAATATGCTTGCCGTTACTAGTCTTATCTTGATTCGGCGGCATCGTGGGATGAAGCGGCCCGGACCAACCTTACACGTATGCTTACGTGAGACCGGTTCCACCGACTGACATGCACTAGTTGCATTAGGTGGCTGGCGGGTGTCTGTCTCTCCCACTTTAGTCGGATCGGATTCGATGAAAAGGGTCCTTATGAAGGGTAAATAGCAATTGGCATATCACGTTGTGGTCTTTGCGTAGGTAAGAAACGTTCTTGCTAGAAACCCATAGCAGCCACATAAAACATGCAAACAACAATTAGAGGACGTCTAACTTGTTTTTGCAGGGTATGCTATGTGATGTGATATGGCCAAAAGGATGTGATGAATGATATATGTGATGTATGAGATTGATCATGTTCTTGTAATAGGAATCACGACTTGCATGTCGATGAGTATGACAACCGGCAGGAGCCATAGGAGTTGTCTTAATTTATTTATGACCTGCGTGTTAACATAAACGTCATGTAATTACTTTACTTTATTGCTAACCGTTAGCTGTAGTAGTAGAAGTAATAGATGACGTGACAACTTCAAGAAGACACGATGATGGAGATCATGATGATGGAGATCATGGTGTCATGCCGGTGACGATGATGATCATGGAGCCCCGAAGATGGAGATCAAAAGGAGCAAAGTGATATTGGCCATATCATGTCATTATTTGATTGCATGTGATGTTTATCATGTTTATACATCTTATTTTCTTAGAACGACGGTAGTAAATAAGATGATCCCTCATTAAAATTTCAAGAAGTGTTCTCCCCTAACTGTGCACCGTTGCTACAGTTCGTCGTTTCTAAGCACGCCGTGATGATCGGGTGTGATGGATCCTTACGTTCACATACAACGGGTGTAAGACAGTTTTACACAGCAAAACATTTAGGGTTAACTTGACGAGCCTAGCATGTACAGACATGGCCTCGGAACACAGAAGACCGAAAGGTCGAGCATGAGTCGTATAGAAGATATGATCAACATGAAGATGTTCACCGACGTTAACTAGTCCGTCTCACGTGATGATCGGACACGGGCTAGTTGACTCGGATCATGTAATCACTTAGATGACTAGAGGGATGTCTATCTGAGTGGGAGTTCATAAGATGAACTTAATTATCCTGAACATAGTCAAAAGGTTTTTGCAAATTATGTCGTAGCTCGCGCTTTAGTTCTACTGTTTAGATATGTTCCTAGAGAAAATTTAGTTGAAAGTTGATAGTAGCAATTATGCGGACTAGGTCCATAAACTGAGGATTGTCCTCATTGCTTCTCAGAAGGCTTATGTCCTTAATGCACCGCTCAGTGTGCTGAATCTCGAACGTTGTTTGTGGATGTTGCGAACATCTGACATACACATTTTGATAACTACGTGATAGTTCAGTTAAACGGTTTAGAGTTGACGCACCAAAGACGTTTTGAAACGTCGCGAGACATATGAGATGTTTCGAGGGCTGAAATTGGGATTTCAGGCTTGTGCCCACGTCAAGAGGTATGAGACCTCCGACGATTTTCTTAGCCTGCAAACTAAGGAGAGAAGCTCAATTGTTGAGCTTGTGCTCAGATTGTCTGAGTACAACAATCACTTGAATCAAGTGGGAGTTGATCTTCCAGATGAAATAGTGATAGTTTCTCCGAAGTCATTACCACCAAGCTGCTAGAGCTTCGTGATGAACTATAATATATCGGGGACATATATGATGATCCTTGAGATATTCGCGATGTTTGACACCACAAAAGTAGAAATCAAGAAGGAGCATCAATTGTTGATGGTTGGTGAAACCACTAGTTTCAAGAAGGGCAAGGGAACAAAGGGATACTTCATGAAACGGCAATTCAGCTGCTGCTCTAGTGAAGAAACCCAAGGTTGAACCCAAACCCGAGACTGAGTGCTTCTGTAATAAGGGGAACAGCCACTGGAGCAGAATTACCCTAGATACTTGGTAGATGAGAAGGCTGGCAAGGTCGATAGAAGTATATTGGATATACATTGTGTTGATGTGTACTTTACTAGTACTCCTAGTAGCACCAGGGTATTAGATACCGGTTCGGTTGCTAAGTGTTAGTAACTCGAAACAAAAGGCTACGGAATAAACGGAGACTAGCTAAAGGTGAGCTGACGATAAGTGTTGGAAGTGTTTCCAATGTTGATATGATCAAGCATCGCACGCTCCCTCTACCATCGAGATTGGTGTTTGCGTTGAGCATAGACATGATTGGATTATGTCTATCGCAATACGGTTATTCATTTAAGGAGAATAATGGTTACTCTGTTTATTTGAATAATACCTTCAATGGTCTTGCACCTAAAATGAATGGTTTATTGAATCTCGATCGTAGTGATACGCATGTTCATGCCAAAAGATATAAGATAGTAATGATAGTACCACCTACTTGTGGCACTGCCACTTAAGTCATATCGGTATAAAACGCATGAAGAAGCTCCATGTTGATGGATCTTTGGACTCACTCATTTTTGAAAGGATTGAGACATGCGAACCATGTTTGTTGGTAGATATGCATGAAGAAACTCTATACAGATGGATCGTTTGGACTCACTTGATTTTGAATCACTTGAGACATGCAAATCATACCACATGGGCAAGATGACTGAAAGCCTCGTTTTCAGTAAAATGGAACTAGAAAGCAACTTGTTGGAAGTAATACATTTTGATGTGTGCAGTCCAATGAGTGCTGAGGCGTGTAGTGGATATCGTTATGTTCTTACTTCACAGATGATTTGAGTAGATGTTGAGTATATTTACTTGATGAATCACGAGTCTGAATTATTGAAAGGTTCAAGTAATTTCAGGGTGAAGTTGAAAGATCGTCGTGACAAGAGGATAAAATATCTATGATATGATCATAGAGATGAATATCTGAATTACGAGTTTGGCACAGAATTAAGACATTGTGGAAATTGTTTCACAACTAATACAGCCTGGAACACCATAGTGTGATGGTGTGTCCGAACATCATAACTGCACCCTATTGGATATGATGCATACCATGATGTCTCTTATCAAATTACCACAATAGTTTATGGGTTAGGCATTAGAGACAACCACATTAACTTTAAATAGGGCACCACGTAATTCCGATGAGATGACACCGTATGAACTATGGTTTAGAGAAACCTAAGCTGTCATTTCTTAAAAGTGGGGCTGCGACGCTTATGTGAAAAAGTTTCAGGCTGATAAGCTCGAACCCAAAGCGGATAAATGCATCTTCATAGGACACCCAAAACAGTTGGGTATACCTCCTGTCTCAGATCCTAAAGCAATAAGGGATTGTTTCTAGAATCGGGTCCTTTCTCGAGGAAAAGTTTCTCTCGAAAGAATTGAGTGGGAGGATGGTGGAGACTTGATGAGGTTATTGAACCGTCACTTCAACTAGTGTATAGCAGGGCACAAAGAGTTGTTCCTGTGGCACCTACACCAATTGAAGTGGAAGCTTATGATATTGATCATGAGACTTCGGATCAAGTCACTCCCAAACCTCGTGGGATGACAAGGATGCGTACTACTTCAGAGTGGTACGTAATCCTGTCTTGGAAGTCATGTTGCTAGACAACAATGAACCTACGAGCTATGGAGAAGCGATGGTGGGCCTGGATTCCGATAAATGGCTTGAGGCCATATAATCCGAGAGAGGATCCATGTATGAAAACAAAGTGTAGACTTTGGAAGAACTACTTGATGGTCGTAAGGCTGTTGAGTGTAGATGGATTTTAAAAGGAAGACGGACAATGATGGTAAATGTCACCATTAAGAAAGCTCGACTTGTCGTTAAGATGTTTTCTGACAAGTTCAAGGAGTTGACTACGGTGAGATTTTCTCACTCGTAGCGATGCTAAGAGTCTGTTGGAATTATATTAGCAGTCACTGCATTATTTATGAAATCTTGCAGATAGGATGTCAAAACATTGTTTCCTCGACGATTTTCTTGAGGAAAGGTTGTATGTGATACAACCGAAGGTTTTGTCAATCCTGAAAAGATGCTAATAAGGATGCAAAGCTCCAGCAATCCTTCTGAGGACTGGAGTGAGCATCTCGGAGTTGGAATGTACACTTTGATGAGATGATCAAAGATTTTGGGTTTATACAAAGTTTATGAGAAACTTGTATTTCCAAAGAAGTGAGTGGGAGCACTATAGAATTTCTGATGAATATATGTTGTTGACATATTGTTGATCAGAAATGACGTAGAATTTCTGGAAAGCATATAGGGTTATTTGGAAAAGTGTTTTTCAATGGAAAGCTGGATTAAGGCTACTTGAATTGAGCATCAAAGAATCTATAGGATAAGATCAAAACGCTTAATAGTAACTTTTCAAATGAGCACATACCTTGACATGATCTTGAGGTGTTCAAGATGGATCAGTCAGAAGAGTTCTTGCCTGAGTGTAAGGTAATGAAGTTAAGAACTTAAAGCTCGACCACGCAGAATAGAGAGAAGGACGAAGGGTCGTCCCTTATGCTTAAGACATCAGGCTCTAAGCAGTATGCTATGCTGTGTACCGCAGCACCTGAAGTGTGCCTTGCCATGAGTCAGTCAAGGGGTACAAGAGTGATCCATGAATGGATCACAGGACAGCGGTCAAAGTTATCCTTAGTAACTAGTGGACTAAGGAATTTTTCTTTCTCGATATGGAGGTGGTAAAGAGTTCGTCGTAAAGGGTTACGTCGATGCAAGCTTAACACCTAATCCGGATAGCTCTGAGTAGAGATACCGGATACGTATAATGGAGCACAATTTAGAATAGCTCCAAGTAGAACAGTTATTTGAATAGCTCCAAATAGAACGTGGTAGCTACATCTAGGAGATGACATAGAGATTTGTAAAGCACAACGGATCTGAAAAGGTTCAGACCCGTTGACTAAAACCTCTCTCACAAGCAACATGATCAAACCCAGAACTCATTGAGTGTTAATCACATAGTGATGTGAACTAGATTATTGACTCTAGTAAACTCTTTGGATGTTAGTCACATGGGCGATGTGACCTGTGAGTGTTAATCACATGGCGATGTGAACTAGATTATTGACTCTAGTGCAAGTGGGAGACTGTTGGAAATATGCCCTAGAGGCAATAATAAATTAGTTATTATTATATTTCCTTGTTCATGATAATCGTTTATTATCCATGCTAGAATTGTATTGATAGGAAACTCAGATACATGTGTGGATACATAGACAACACCATGTCCCTAGTAAGCCTCTAGTTGACTAGCTCGTTGATCAATAGATGGTTACGGTTTCCTGACCATGGACATTGGATGTCGTTGATAACGGGATCACATCATTAGGAGAATGATGTGATGGACAAGACCCAATCCTAAGCCTAGCACAAGATCGTGTAGTTCGTATGCTAAAGCTTTTCTAATGTCAAGTATCATTTCCTTAGACCATGAGATTGTGCAACTCCCGGATACCGTAGGAATGCTTTGGGTGTACAAACGTCACAACGTAACTGGGTGCTATAAAGGTGCACTACAGGTATCTCCGAAAGTGTCTGTTGGGTTGGCACGAATCGAGACTGGGATTTGTCACTCCGTGTAACGGAGAGGTATCTCTGGGCCCACTCGGTAGGACATCATCATAATGTGCACAATGTGATCAAGGAGTTGATCACGGGATGATGTGTTACGGAACGAGTAAAGAGACTTGCCGGTAACGAGATTGAACAAGGTATCGGGATACCGACGATCGAATCTCGGGCAAGTACAATACCGCTAGACAAAGGGAATTGTATACGGGATTGATTAAGTCCTTGACATCGTGGTTCATCCGATGAGATCATCGTGGAACATGTGGGAGCCAACATGGGTATCCAGATCCCGCTGTTGGTTATTGACCGGAGAACGTCTCGGTCATGTCTGCATGTCTCCCGAACCCGTAGGGTCTACACACTTAAGGTTCGATGACGCTAGGGTTATAAAGGAAGCTTGTATGTGGTTACCGAATGTTGTTCGGAGTCCCGGATGAGATCCCGGACGTCACGAGGAGTTCCGGAATGGTCCGGAGGTAAAGATTTATATATAGGAAGTCCTATTTCGGCCAATCGGACAAGTTTCGGGGTCATCGGTATTGTACCGGGAGACCACCGGAAGGGTCCCGGGGGTCCACCAGGGTGGGGCCACCGCTATCCCGGAGGGGCCCATGGGCTGAAGTGGGAAGGTGATCCAGCCCAAAAGTGGGCTGGGGCGCCACTTCCCTAGGGCCCATGCGCCTAGGGTGGGGGAAACCCTAAGGAAGAGTCCCAAAGGGAAGGGAGGCACCTCCTTAGGTGCCTTGGGGGGGAGGATTCCCCTTTGGCCGCCGCCCCCTAGGAGATTGGATCTCCTAGGGCTGGCGCACCCCCCCTTGGGCTCCCTATATATAGTGAGGGTAGGAGGGCCTCTTGAGACACCCCTTTATGCCTTTGGTGCAGCCCTCCCTCTCTCCCAAGTTCTTCTCCTCTCCCGTGGTGCTTGGCGAAGCCCTGCAAGATTGCCACGCTCCTCCATCACCACCACGCCGTTGTGCTGCTGCTGGATGGAGTCTTCCTCAACCTCTCCCTCTCTCCTTGCTGGATCAAGGCATGGGAGACGTCACCGGGCTGTACGTGTGTTGAACGCGGAGGTGCTGTCCGTTCGGCACTAGGATCATCGGTGATTTGAATCACGACGAGTACGACTCCATCAACCCCGTTCACTTGAACGCTTCCGCTTAGCGATCTACAAGGGTATGTAGATGCACTCTCCTTCCCCTCGTTGCTGGTTTCTCGATAGATAGATCTTGGTGACACATAGGAAAATTTTGAATTTCTGCTACGTTCCCCAACACGTAGATCATCTTTAGGATTATTGGCCATGCACAAGCCTCTGATTAGATCTTCTCTTAAGTCTGCAGGCACTGCAAAGAAGAAACTATATTTTGCCACTTTTGAATGGTATTCTGCTGGCAAAGGATATAGATATCCGGCAAAACAAAATTGCATTGAAACGATCACGGACGGGGGCTATGATCTATCTGCTCATGAGCGTGTTGTTATTCAACAACCTCCCCTTCAAATTTGCATTGGACGGTGGCTAGGCCACCTATAGTGTTTGGTTCGGTCATCCCGCTGCCGGAGTTGCATCGACCGGTCACATCATCGATGGCGTGTGATCCGGTATCAGTGGAACTGTTGCCCATGAATGCCAGTAATCTCTTAGCGTGTTTGCGGAGGCGAGAATCTCTCCGGTTCAAAATGGTTGCTCTGTTGTTGTCCCATCTCTTTCGGAGACCCAGCTGAGTGGCAGCCCAATACTGCAAACTAGCCCTAATTCTAATGGGCCTGCTATTGCTCAGAATAGCCCAATTTCTGATGGGTAGGGTACTTCTCCTAACCTGAGCCCATTGGTCACCTCTCAGGAAATTCCGACATCGCAAGAGGCAACCCGACAATTTGAAGCCATGGTCGATGACATGGTGGACCGCGTGTTAACTTGCACTATTTGCTCCCAGAGGGGCCACCTGGCAGCCACCTGTGGAATGCGAGCGGTCTGCTCGGCTTGCTCCCGCACGGGTCACTCTAGGAAAGATTGTAACGATTTCGCGCGCTCCAATGGATTGGTTTGGAAGCCAATTTCTTTGCAACAAAATGCGAGTATATCGGAATCCTCTGCCTGTCATGGGAACGGAGCCGGAGTTATTAGGATAGCTTGTCCAGTCCCATCGTCGCCGCCCACATTGCTCCAATCTCCTCCTCTTCCTTCCAAAGAAAACCCCAAGCCATCTCCTCCGCCATCATCCATGGAGAGCTACGAGCTCGACCCGCATCGCTTCATGTCGGCTAGTCACCACATCATTGATGGTGGCGACCGGCATCTTCGTCGCACCTTCTTCACGCCAGCAGCTCGTCCTCCCTGCCACCATGAGGATTTCATGGTCACAGAGGTCATGCCCGCTCCGGAGGGACCGCTCGGGCCAGTGCGGGAGGAGATCATATAGTTTTTTCGGAACAGAGGTACTCGGGTTCGCTCTGCTCAGCCATGGTTCCATGGGGTTGGCTTGTTCCAAGTTAGGGATCCTACTGTCAGATACACATTGATTCAGCATGCTCTGTTTGCTCTGGGTAATGATCGCTTTGTTAGATTGATGAAACATGATGAGGGAGAAAATTTCAAGGGGACTCATGGTTTTCGAAAAGGCTGGCTCGTGTTCATTATTCCGCTAGCTTACCGTACACCGGAGTTTATCTCGCAAGCGGTAGGCACTTTTGGAAATTTTCATTCTTGGGATAGTGAAGATCTATACCTGGTTCGTACTCTGGTTGAGGCTAGCTTCCCAGATACACCTCTTGTTCCGTGCGATGTGGTCTTTAGAGATTATGCTGAATGGGGTGGAGCTCAGGTTTCTTGGGCTGCTGCATGTTATGTTCTTGGAGCGGATTTTGCTGGCCAGATGCCAAATGATGAGGATCCTATGCCTTTGGATGGAAACCCTCATCCTACGCATGGACATTTTGATACTTGATAATCTGCCTTTTGTCCTCCCTCCTTATCTGATGCTTGGGTGGAATGATGCACCTGTGCCTCCTCCACCATCGCCTAAAAACATTGTGGATGCTTGTTGGGGCAATGCCCATTGGGGAGACAATGATGAGGAGTTTGATCAGCCCCCTCAACCTGCACTACCAGAGCAAGACCAAGTGCCAATCGTTATTGATCAACTAGAGGGATCCGTCTATGTGGAGCAGCAATTGCAAGTTCAAAATGAACATCAGCAGCACCATCAGCCTTTGCATGAGCAGCAGTTGCAAGTTCAGGAGTAGCAGATACAAGTTGAGCAGCATGCTCTTTTGGAAAATCCACTGGCGATTGTACCCTTTCAGCCTCCTATCATTCAGCAGCACCAGATCTTTATTGGAATGGCTAGGATCGTGGCTGGGCCACCTCTTCCTCCTAAGATGATCTGGAAAAGGTCCTTCCAAAACATGATGTTTGATTTCTCTGTTAATGACGTGTTGTAGGATCGAAAGTATGTCTAGAGGGGGTGATTAGACTACTTGACCAAATAAAAATCTAGCCTTTTCCCAATTTTAAGTCTTGGCGGATTTTAGCAACTTAGAACAAGTCAAGCAATCAACCTACACATACAAGTCCAAGAGTATAGCAGCGAAATGTAAAACATTGCATATGAAGGTAAAGGGAGGAGTTTGGAGGGAGCAAACGCAATGTAAACATGGAGATTTTTGGCGTGGTTCCGATAGGTGGTGCTATCGTACATCCACGTTGATGGAGACTTCAACCCACGAAGGGTAACGGCTGCGCGAGTCCACGGAGGGCTCCACCCACAAAGGGTCCACGAAGAAGCAACCTTGTCTATCCCACCATTGCCATCGCCCACGAAGGACTTGCCTCACTAAGGTAGATCTTCACGAAGTAGGCGATCTCCTTGCCCTTACAAACTCCTTGGTTCAACTCCACAATCCTGTCAGAGGCTCCCAAGTGAAACCTAACCAATCTAGGAGACACCACTCTCCAAAAGGTAATAGATGGGTTGATGATGAACTCCTTGCTCTTGTGCTTCAAATGATAGTTTCCCCAACGCTCAACTCTCTCTCACACACACACAGATTTGGATTTGGCGGAAAGATGATTTGAGTGGAAAGCAACTTGAGGAAGGCTAGAGATCAATATTCTTGTGGTTGAAATGGAATATCTTGGTCTCAACACATGAGTCGGTGGTTCTCTCTCAGAAAATGTATATTGGAAGTGTAGGCACGTTCTGATGGCTCTCCTTAGAATGAAGAGTGGGTCGAGGGGTATTTATAGCCTCCACACAAAATCTAACCATTACACACAATTTACCAAACTCGGTCAGACCGAATCAGAAAACTCGGTCAGACTGATTTAGTTCAAAATGTGAACGTTAGGATTTTCGGTGGGACCGACATGTCAACTCGGTGGAACCGATTTCATTAGGGTTAGAGCATAACATAATCTCGGTGAGACCGATTACACAAACTCGGTGAGACCAATTTTGGTAATAGGAAAACAGAGAGTTGGTCAGGCAAACTCGGTGGGACCGAATCGCTCATTTCGATGAGACCGAAATGTTATGAAAGGGAAACAGAGAGTTTGCATTGCAAACTCGGTGGGACCGATCGCTCATCTCGGTTGGACCAAAACATTACAAAGGGAAACAGAGAGTTTGCAATCCCATCTTGCTGAGACCGAGATCCCTATCGGCGAGACCAAAGTGACTAGGGTTTCTGGCAGTGGCTATGTGAAATGAACTCGGTGGCGCCAGATAGATCAAATCGGTAGGGCCGAGTTTGACTTTTGGTTTGGGACATATGTGGATATGAGAAAGTGGTTGAGGGCTTTTGGAGCATATCACTAAGCATTTTGAGCAAGCAAGCCATTAAGCAACACCTCATCGCCTTTTAATAGTATTGGCTTTTCCTATGGACTCAATGTGATCTTGGATCACTAAAATGAAGATGTAGCGTCTTGAGCTTGAGCCAATATGTGTCCTTAGCATTTTGAGGTGTCCACATTCCTAATCCATGCCATGCCAATCATTGAACTTTCTGAAATGATCATCTTGAAATAGCATTAGTTCAATGAGCTATATGTTGTTTGAAATTACCAAAACCACCCAGGGATAGTTGCACTTTCAATCTCCCCCTTTTGGTAATTGATGACAACATATAGATCAAAGCTTCGATAAATGATAATAAGATTTAAAGTACATCGTCGCTTTGAGAAGTATGTGATAAGCAAGAGCTCCCCCTAAATTTGTGCATTATTTGAAATTTGCGTTTGAATGCAAATGCACAATCTATTAGGATCATGGGTTACTCTTCCATGTCACATACATCTTGATGGAGCGCTCAAAATGATAGGAATTAAAACGTGCACTCATCACCAAGCAAAGTGAATGATCATATATGAGATATAAAAGATAATATCATCCAAGCGAACATTAAAATAGAATATGATCAAACACATGATCATACAAGAATCTCACACACAGACATAAAGAGTATCAAACGAGCACACACAAAAGTATCAAGCAAATAGCAAGAAGAACAAAGAAGCAAAGCACAACACTCTCTCTCGAAGCCTATGATCTATACATTTCTCCCCCTTTGGCAACAAGTTACCAAAAAGTTTGAAAATGCATAGTGGTATGCATCTCTCTAGGCTTGGTCTTCGGGAGGTGGTGTAGAGAGAACTCCAAGGACGAAGGGATCAGTAGATGTTGTTGGAGCTGGTGGAGTGGCAACTGGAGGTGGCACTGAAGTTGTTACTGATAGTGATGAAGTAGTTGCTCTAGTGTCAGGCACTGGCACTGCATCTGTAGTAGCCTTCCCTTTCCTCTCCTCTTCTTCCTCCTGGAGCTGCTCAACAGCTGACTGCATCTCTGTTACTTTAAGATCAAGATCATAGAATTTGGTCTCTATGATCCTCTCCAAGCTCTCCTGATTCTTGTTCTGGGTGGTCAAGCCCTTCTCAATCCTCAAAGTTGCTTGAATTAGATATGCAAGCTGATCTTGTTTTTACTTTAGAGAAACTTGAGATGCCTCCTCAACACTTGGCATCTTTGCAACCTTCTCAGTCTTTGCCTTTGCTCTCTTCTCTTGTGCTTGGAAGTCTTTTGAGCTTGAGCAGAAGCTTTGGGGGTAGTCTTGGGCTTTGAATTAGCAGCCCCTGACTTAATAGCATCCTCCATAAGCTTATGGGACTTGGGTGCTGGTGCAGCATCCTCTTCCTCTTCTTCTTCAGCTGGATATCTCATTATAGAGGATCTACCAATGACTCCGGCAGTGGTCTTCTTGACCCTCTCTTTCCTTTTCTTACTCTCTCCAGCAGCCTCTTCAGTTGGCTTAGAGGTTTCAACAGTTGAGACCCTGGCCTTTAAGGTTGGCACCCTCTTGGCAGGGGCCTTCTTATGCAATCCAGGCTTTGTTGTAGTAGCAGTACCATATTCCTTCTTCATGACTTTCTTCTTGGAGCTTACTTCTTCCTCTGTAGCCACATAGCCCTCATCCTAAGTATCGAAGGTTTTATTCTTCCTTTATCTAGTGTCTGCCTTGGGCAAATCGCTTGGAGTGCTCCTGCTGCCATCATCATAGCTGCTTGAGGGACTAGTGCCCTCACTCATGTGCACTTGCTCTTCTGATTTGTTCTGGCTATCACTCTGGTCATACATACTGACAAGCAAACTGACAGCAATCCCTATGAATAGATATAGATGAGGTAGAGTGGATGAGCATCACAAAGTGCAGAGTTTTTGCAAAAATATATGAGTCAAAAACTTAGTTTTAGTTCTCCACAAAAATCATTTCGGAGCTACCGATTTGTTAAACTCGGTGACACCGAAGCAACTTTTGGAGTCTAAACTAGTGAACTCGGTCAGACCGAGTCACAGTTCGGTGGCTCCTAGATTGCTAGGGTTTCACACAGAGTCGAACTCGATCGCACCGATTTGCAACTTTCGGTCAGACCGAAAAGTGCAAGTGCAATGGCCTAAGCCAAATCGGTGAGACCGATTTCAACAACTCGGTCGGCCCGAGATGAGTTTGGCGGAAACCTAACCCTAAATTTTGAATCAAACCTAATCTACGGAACGTTTTCTCTGGATAGATTGATTTCATACGTGGTAAAGAACATGGCATTGTATTGTGCTAAGAAACAGAGTAAGGAATTAGCACAAAAGATCCAACTCATACCCTAGTTCGGCGGTGAGTTCGCTACGGCGGCAACGGAGGGGTTGAATCCCGTTGACGGTGATGGAAACCAGCGGCGAGAGGTCGCTGGCGACGAGAAGACGATCCGGAGACCCGAGGCGGTAGAGCAGGACATGTGCGGGATGGAGGGTTTTGAAGACATTTACAAAATGTCACCAGTGGGTATATATATCCTAACCCTGTCGGTGTGACCGAGTGGAAAAACTCGCTGGCACCGAGATGCAGAATCGCGAGTGATTACTGCAACTCGGTATGACCGAAAAGTTCAAATCGGTTGCATCAAGATTGAAAACCTAGATTAACTCAGTGAACTCGGTGTGACCGAAGTGTATGAATAGGTTAGACCGAAATGCACAGAGAGGTTTTGGAAGTCTAAGTCTATGACGAATCGGGACTCCGAGTGCTCCTTCACACAGAGTGGTTCGAATCTGATTTGATCAAACTTTGTGATGTAGCATGAATAGAGTTTGAGACGAGAAAAACATAGATAGCTAGAGGAGGTTCTTAGGCATTCTTGTCCATCCACTTGGCAAAAGAGCCAAACAATCAAAACAACAAGTGGATGTCCTTGAATGAGTAAAATATGCAATCAACATGCTCACACAATAAAATGGCAAATGAAATATATGACAAAGCATGCACAAACACTCTAGCATCTATCAAGCAATTTGCGATGACTAGGCCATCTATGTATGAGTATATTGACTTAGGAGTCAAATGAGAACATTTGATCATAGGTCATACACATCGTTTAAGCACAAGTGGGGTTGCCACTTTTACATAAAGCATTCTTGTGTTCACACCATTGGAGTTGCTTTAGCTCAATTGATTAGACTAAAGCTCCCCCTAGATGTGATATCTCCCCTAAGAGGGATGAACTATCCTTGGGTTTTGTCGATGATGACTTCATGTAGATGTTGAAGATGTGGATGCTCAATGTTGATGTAGATCATTTGGAGCAATCCACTGGAGTGAGTTGCACTTTCAATACCTACACGGGTTAGTCCCACAAGGAACAAACAAGGATATCCATAGATGTAGAGTGATGTATACACAAGATGATGTCCATGAAAGCATTAGGTTACATTGTCCCTTGTCTTACCAACAAGAGGGTTTGTGACTCCTTGAACTAGTGCAAGTTGTGGAAGTTGTTTGCACTTGTCCTCGCCAAAATAATATGAGTGAAGTATGTTGGCGGAGTCACCCTCAAGAACTCTCTAGTTCTTCCTCTTCGGGATCCACATCATCTTGATAGGGATCCTTGGAGTTGTAGTCGTACTTGTGGAAGTAGAACTCGATGTAGTCTTGGGAACCCACTTGACCAAGGCCTTAGGATCTTCTTCAAATGCATCAACCTCCTCTCGAAGCTTGTCCTTGCTTTTGTGCTCGTGGTCTTGTGGTGGAAGATCATCTTGAGCTTGTGTCCCTTGGAAGGAAGTAGGATCATACTTCTCTTGTTGAGGAACAAACTTCATCTTGGAGTATTGATCTTCATCCCACTCAACTCCATTGGCATTGAACTTTCGTTCAAAACCAATACCTTGATTCTTTCGGTGCCTTCCTTGCTTGCGTACAATTTCCTCAAATTGCTTACTCCCAGCAAGGCTCTTTTAAACACCTTTCTCTA